>NW_007579113.1:76204-117685 GCF_000690725.1 Stegastes partitus | reverse complement strand
ATAGATAATGGATGGATGGATGGATGTTTCTGACCCAGCATATTTTGTCATATTTCCAGAGGACCTAGAGTACATCTATAAAAGAAACAAAATGCAGGATAGTTTCTTGTTTGACAAGCACACATGGGTTTCAATTAATCCATCATAGAAAATTCCGTGTTAAAGGAGTCATTGGAAACTCAAGACTGTCATGATACGTATGGTCTTTACAAGTGTATGTACATCCACAGTTTGACAAGCAGCTGGCCAGTGAATGCAAGGCAATATTTACCAAATAAAGAGCCACATATTTCACATCTATTGAAGACTAAACAGAGCTTATAATGGATTTATCTCTAACAGGATATCAGAAACACAACTTAGAACTGAAGTTTCTGTTGCATTGTCTCTGCTGGATGTGCACGAAGGGACTTTTACTGACAACGTGATTGATTATTTTGTGCTAAAACAAAACCCAATATAAATAGATTAAAGTAAATAAATACTTTGCATTTCAGAAAATAAATTAATTGGTTGCTCTTACGCCTGTTAGCTTAAAGCGGCTCTGTGCAAAGATAAGGAAAGCTGCTGAATTAGCTCCTGAACTCACCTTTTAACTAGATTCATCTGGTTTGTTGAAGCTGTTCAGAAACCAAAGATTACAAGTGATGTGTTTTGTACTTTTAAAAAGATGGAGCCATGCTAACTTTTACCATTTGTTTCCAGCTTTTACACTAAGCTAAGCTAAGCTAAGCTAAGCTAACACAACTGCTTCACATGTAGTCTGAGAAAGAAAATGAAACCAGAAAAGATCTCCAAATGAAATCAGGTAGATTTAAGTGCAGTTTTAAAGCAAAGGGACTAAATGACGGCAACTGTGCATCATCATTATCCTGACCATTCATTTGAAGCTGATTAATAATTGTTTTATTTACACCATCAGGCCAACAGAAGTCATAAGATCTTTTGGTTGAAGTTTAAGGAACTTCTTTAGAACAGCTGTGGTTAGAGTGAAGAATTCTGAGAAAATTTATATTTGGTTTTTTCTTGCCTGCAGGAACATTTGGAGCCTGAGTCATGAGCCGCTCTGACGTTAATGAATTAGTTTCTTCACTTGCTGTAATAGTGGAAATCCAGGTGTGGTGTCATCTGCTCCACAAAATAACATGAGCTGTTTTTGCTGCACAGCTGTTTGATGCACTTTTTTTAGGTAAAACTTAGAACTTTATGTGTAATTGAGTAGATTTTTGTTGAATAAAAATCATCTGTAAAGTTGATTTCCATGTTACACAAGTTGTGACTTTTATGTGAGTAATCAGACGACCACTGAAAAAGGAGAACTGGCTGCAGGTCAGTTTTGAATTAAAAAGAACAACCAGTGCTACACAACAGTGCGGTATTGTGATGTTGATTTGGCCTCAGCTTTAACAAGCTCCAGTGAAATGGTGACAATTCAGTCAGTCATATATGTGGTTTTCTCATTTCGCTTTAAGTATCTTCTTCTTTTTTTTTCGTGTCAATTATGGATTTTGAAAATGCTGCATGAAATTTGAGGCTTTTTGAATGCCAATATCTCAGGAACTAAAATTAAAAGCCTGTAATTTTTACTGTTATTTCTCAGCATGTCATTGTTTCAGGATATATTGGACAATATTGGGTGCGTTGAAATATAACAACAAAAATAAATTAAACTTTGAGCACAGATTAACAACAACTACAAAACCATAATGCAGAAGTCAGCTAGTGGTGTTTTCTGAACCATATGTAGCTGCATATCACAATAATAAAAAACAAAGCATGCAGACGACGTTTTATTATCAAATACTTGGTCATAGAAATGAAAAGAAGAAGTAATTGAACTTTCATAAGCAGGTTTGACAAGTTATGCTTTACAAGTTCCTGGAAGATCCCAGGTGATGTAACAGAAATTGTTCTAAGAATTTGACGAGAAGCAATAACCTACTTTGTTTTGCTTTCTCTTTTTCAGTTCTGTCTAAAAAAGGGATCTAACTTTCAAAGTCACCTTGCAGTTAGCATTGTCACAAATGTTGGGCAGCGCTTGAACATTTGCAGATGGCTCCATTTGGATTGATGACAAAATGTATGTCATATGTATTCTTGAAAAGCATGGCCTTTATACTTTCCACATTCACAAATACTATTAGTCACTATGACATAAATTAAGTCAAAATCCACCTTAGAATTGGTGGGAGGAGGATGGAGGCATTGAACCAACAACCCAGCCTCCACAGAATTACATTCCTGTATAACTAAGCTGCAAATATGTTTTGACGGGAATTAAATTTTGCTTTGAAATAAATGTTATTTGTGAGCTGTGATGTGGTGGGAAAGTCAGCTGGTTTCAAAGAGTGACAAAATTCATGCTGGGTGGTAGGAGACGAGAGTGGAAACACAAACCAGCAGCTGGACTTTTACACAGAAGACACAGAAGAGTTCATCATCAGCCTCAAAATTAAGTTTCATTTTCTGTGGTTGTTTACTTTTGGTTTACTTCATTTCTGCTTCACTTTCAAAACTTCTTGGTTCGGTTTACGACAGTATCACACCTTTCTAGACACTTTTACATGTTGGAAGCTTGGTTAAGTTTAGGCAACAACACAGATTATTTGCTGATGGTTAGGAAAAGTATCATGGTTTGGGTTAAAATGTGACTGTTGCACCACATGTTGGAGGCTTCTCCTCCATTTTCTGGGTTACCATGGTGACAGGCCACGCCCCATCTAATGTACGATTGGTCGGCAAAAAAGAAATGACAGTTAAGCATTAAAATAAATGGCAAAGTTGACTGGAAACGTATTAGTGATACGTTATGCACAAACATAGTCTGGTGGTAAATAAGTTTCCCTCAAAACCTAATAGAAAGCAATTTAGTTGTATAGGAATGTAATTTTTTCAATCCTGGGTTGTTTAGTAACAATAATTAGGCGTTCACAGCTGCTCAGTCATACCTACACATGTGGACTGATTCTGATGCTTCTGTTCCTCTATTTAGTGGACGAATAGCTGAACGTCTGTGTGTAAATCATACACTGCATGTAAAAGATGAAGTCTCAAGTTTTGAATTTACAAAGTATCCTGATGCTTTATTTTCCTCTCAACAGAACTAATTTACAAAATAAACACCATGTTATATTGAAGGAGACTTGAAACTAGAGATTAAGTCCGCAAAGACATGCGAAAAATATTTACTGAGGTTGCAAATCAAGTGAGAAGTCGACTCATTTCCTCATAAACTTTAATACAATCAGACTTCTTTTGAAAACCCGCAGAGTCGCCCCCTGCTGGCTGTTAGAGAGAATGCATGTGTCAGACTTCCAGACTTTGAGACGACATTTATCTTTTATATGCAGTCTGTGGTGTAAACGTGCAAAAAGTCTCGTTGGCAAGTTCAGCACCAGCAGTATTTTTTGCACCATTGTACAAAATCACAAACAAATGAGATAATGGAGCAAATTCTGTCCACAGATCAACTGCAAACTGTGTTTCTAAATATTTTCCAAAAGTTTCATGATTAACGACCTAAAACTTTGTTCGCATGTGGAGCAAAGTCCAAAACACATTTCTAACAACAAAAAAAAACAGATATGTTTCAATAATGCTGGGCACATGTGTAAAGGGCCTCAGTCTGACTCAAACCACCTGTGAGTAGATTGTTTTACTTTATTTTACTGCCAAGTCTTATCTCTTCAGTTAATTCTGGCATAATTATTGCTTTTTCAAGGTCAGGATGTTTTGATTTGCAAATTGATTTGAAGGTGTTGTGCAAGGATTTCTGTGGAAGATCAATACCTTCCTGGGATTTCTGGACATCCAAGTTATTCACCGCTCATGATGGTGAAAACAAACCACAGACAGAGGTCATAAAATGCAGGGACTGTAAGGTTTTTGACTCTTAAACTTGTCATCATTGTGCCTAACAGTTGTGAAACAGTAAACTGCACGTCTTTTGACATGCGGGTGGGAAAGATTTAACTTTACAGAGTCCATCATGCGGACGATGGCATCAGCTATGGTGCAGCCTAAACAAAGCTTCACAGTTTGTCATTAAACCTAACTTGATTTTACCTTCCTATATATGCACATGTGTTTTAATATGATTGCAAATGAAAATGGTTTGTATGTTTCTTTTAGTTGTAGAAAATGCTGTCAAATTGCAAAACTCTGAAAGACGTCATGAGAGGGCTGATTTCTCCTCACCAGGTATCACCAGTTACTGTGGATCTGCTGCATTACAAAGAGCTGGAGGCGTGCCAGGGACTTTTTAAATTTCCAATTCCAGAGTACAGAGCATTGTCAATGATTCATGCATGAATAACATTTTTTAACGTATTTATCAAACAGACTGGTTTGATCTTTGATGAGCTTCCTGTTTTAAAAGAAAAACCGCATAAGTTTCATCATAACAGCCTCAGTGTTCCTGCAGAGAATTCCCCCATCGCCCTTTTTAAAAAAAAAAAAAAGTTAATTTAAATTCAATTTGAAAATTCAATCTATTCTTTTATCTGTACTATTATTTTGTGTGTTTTTAAAAAGTGGAATGAACAAATCCCAGTGTGGGTATTGGCCCCATATAAATATAAATATATATATATATCCATCCATCATCTATACACCACTTAATCCTCATTAGGGTCACAGGAGGGCTGGAGTCTATCCCAGCTGACTTAGGGTGAGAGAACCCACCCTGCACGAGGAGAACATGCAAACACACCGGTGTCCTCAGCGGGACGCGAACCGGCGACCTTCCAGCTGCGAGGCGACGGTGCTAACCACCGAGGCCCAAATTAAAATCCATTTAAGATTAAATTATTTGTATTTATTTGGCCTTTTAATGCTAATGAAAGATATTTGCATGTGTAAGATATATTAATATATTATATTTTTATATGTATTTATTTATATTCTAATAAAATGTGTTATTAGAAAACAATTGATATTATTTATGTACCTTTACATTTATCCATACATGTATTTATTATAAAAATAAGTAAATAATTCGTCCACAGTTGCAGGCTTTCATGTTATCTTCCATCAGGCTTGTGAACTCACTCTCTTTCTTGTGCTTGTATCGATATTTTCGTGCGCTTGAACATCTGCAGTAGAAGCTGGAACTTGCTGGAGTCCCTGCTGATGTTTTACAGTGCAGCGAGGCTCCACTGCCGCCGTTGTTTGATTCGCGCTCCTCGGTGTCCCGCCGGCTGTGTGTCACCGGTGGGTGTGGACGCTCAGAGGGGCGGATCTCATGTTAATGCGGCTCCTCTGCGGCCTCTGAAGCCATAAAAATGCTCGCTTTACCTGTCGTGCGCTCAGGTCGATCCGGTTCACGATCCCGCTTCGGTCTTTTCGCTGCTCTCGGAGGCTCCCTGTGATTGGCTGCTCGGCCCACTTTAGCCCACCCACTGCTGACTATAGCCGCTCTGCAGACGGAGCTCCATTGAGTCTGGCCCCGGGCGGAACGGCACACACACGGCGCGCATCATGGCAGCTACGCATAGCGAGTACCGAGGCTACCTGCGGAACACCGTCGACATCGAGGCGGCACAGCACCGCTTCCACCCGGTGCAGAGCTCGGAGCCCACGTACCGGCCGCTGCTATTCGGGACCCTCGCTGTTATGGGATTGCTTCAGGTGGCTTCCAGCGTGGCGATCTTATTACACCTGACGGGTTATCTGCAAGAGGTAGGAAGGCTTCGCTGCTGTGACTCTTGTGTGGTCTGGTTTTGGTGGTTTTGGTCTCCGGCGCGCCGTGCGTCATTCGGCGCTCTGTGCGAACTTTGGTTGCGCGTAAATATTTACCTTCAAACTACTGTCAACAGTTCCAGGCTTGAGGCGAGTTAAGGGAGATTTGCGCAACTTTATAACGCCATAAAATGTCATAAGCTGGCGGCGCTTAGAAGTGAAGCAATCAGTCAAGGGAGAAAAAGCGCAAAAGCCAAGTTGTGCAGTTTTCGTGCGCCAAGCTTTTGTGGCGTCTCTTTGAAGGCGCAGATATAATCTCACGAAGCTCTGGGGGAAACTTTCCGCACAGATTTAGTTATTTCAGAGAGATATCTTCCAGCTCATGTGCAGAGATAACATCTCCGCCGCTGCAGAGACGAATGTCAGCAACACGTCTTGTTTGCAAAGTGACTGCAAAGAGGCTGCAGCTGGTTTTTCATGTTTACATGCCATCCGGGCCGCGGATTTGTGATTCATGTGAGCAGAAGCCGAGCTGGATGGATGTTGTGCTCAGATGTTATCAGGCTGCTTTCTGTCTCTCATCATTCACATGGTGTTTGCCATGTTTGCAGAGCTGCGATGTGTGTAAAATAACATTTACATTGTGCCAGGATTTGTTGTTTTTCACTTGAATAATTGTCGCGTTTGAACGAGCCAAGAGTTGCAGACCGCATGTCCGCTCCGTCCGGGTTCACCTGGGGAGCATCTCTGTCTCTGTTCCAGCCTCTCTGTCTCTTCTCTCTGTTTGTGTGTTTAAATTTCTTTGGCTTGTCTTTGGCATAAACACGCTGCAGTGTGGTAGTAGCTATAGTTATGTAGTGGACGTGGGCCAGAGGGGAAAATGAAAACACAGGGAGGGAAGGAGGAAGGGAGAGAGGGGGTGAAGAGGAGCAGAGATTTCATTCTTTAATCACGTTTGTGTGTTAATAAGCAGGAGTAGTGATTCCTGGAATACACAGCAGCCGCTCACAGCTTTGATTTTCCTGATCCTGACATGGATGCATCTGGTTGCACTCTGAGCGTGAGTCAGCACAGTTTGAAAGTTTTGTTGGCGGCGGGCCACCGTCTGCCCTCCAACACCTGTAGGACTTCCTGGAGATGCAGATGGAAGAGCTGGACTCTGCTCAGCAGGATGCAGGAATGTGCTGAAGAAGCTGCTCTGAAGTGTGTTTTTCAATGCACATGTAAAGATTCTCAGAGCTGCAGCTTCACTTTGCTCCGTTCGTGCTGGAATGTACAGAAATAAGCTCCCACACTGAGAACCATTCTCTAACCTCCTTCTGTTACTGTCTGCAGGTAGACTTGTCCACGGCTCCACATCGGCCCATAGAGGTGAGTCCAAACCCCTGCTACAGACCCTCCCACTGGGCCACAGCCCACTCAGATGTATTTAACACCTCCGGCTGCAACATTACACACATGCACGACTTCTGCTTTTGAGTGATTTGTCTCTGATTGGTGCTAACAAGGAAAGAGCCCAAACTAATGCCTCCAGCTGTAATCTGCTTTAGAAAGGGTTTTGAAGCAAACCAGGTATTTCCTCCTGTCACTGACAAACAAGGGGGGAAAGTCCAGTGCCTCTGCTGGCTTCATGTTCCGAATCAAAAGCAGCACAAAAAAAAAAAAAACTAAATAAGATAATCATCTGCAATTTTGCACTGACAGGAGTTCAGATTTTCCCACGGGTGTGTTTTCAGCTTCTGTACAGCAAGCACAAAAAGCCAGGGTGGTCAGAGAGGCTGCAGAGAGGTCAGACCGCTGCAGGGAAAACACCTCTCCGCCTTTGATATCAGTCAAACAGCCTTTTTCCACAAGTTTGATTAATCTCGCGCAAGAGATGGAGTTTACAGCATGGAGCTCCTGGTGAGTCACTCTCTGGCGTCAGTGGTCTCTCCACTGATCAGTAGCAGCATGAGGGAGTTATAAAGTAGGGATTCTTAATTGTTGAAGTCATATTTTTTGTCTAATCCCCCTGTTGGAAGTCGCCGCCCGTCTTTTGGCTCAGGCTCTGCTGAGCAAAAGCAAGGAAAAAAAAAAAAACCCATCCAGGAAGTAAAACAAGATGGAATAAAAGCGCTGCTCTGCTCCTGCAGTGTTTGGTTTCCCATAATGCTCTTTGAAATTATGTATTTGTGTTTGCCGCGGGTCTCCCTGGTGGAGCGCTTACACAAACCACCCAGCCAGCGACGGACTGAGGAGCCCATTGTGCCGGTTTGCTCTCGGCTGTTTCCCACAGAGCGCAGCGAGGCATGCTGGGAGCTTTATGAGGTGTCGGCGTCCACTTAGCTGCTGGGATTCGGCCTCAGTTGACAGCTGCCAGATTGACATGTCGCCTCCTTTGATGCGACGGGGATGGGCAGGTCGCTGGGCTCAGCCTGCGGTCTGTCTGATCTCGGAACCCAGAATCTCCAGGATCTGAATGTTTAGAATCTGTGGACGAAACACAAAGAGACGCTCTGCTGCCGCTTTGGTGGCCGGTTTCTCCGAGTGAGAGCACTTTTGTTCCAGTGCAGCGTCTCAGAAACCACTCATCAACATAATAGACATGTTGAATGATGTATGTGGTGTGTAGTTAAAGGGCTGAGCTGCAGCCTGCATGCACTGTGGGATCGCAGGGCCCGGCGTTTCACATTTTGAAGGCTTCGCGCTGCAGCAGAGTTTGTCGCACTTCAACTCCAGATCACACTGCAGATTAGGAAGCTGCCAAGCTGCTGCTACTTAGTCTAAATGATCTCTTCTGTCTGGTTGCGGAGGTATGACGCGGTCTCGCCACAAATCAAGATAGATCCCACAACTCGGAGCCAACTGGGAGTTCGCAATTACTTTGTAGCCTTGGCAAGACATTGTTTACCCCTGTCTCCATTCAAGACACTGCCTTATAAACATGTTTGTGAAGCAAATTGTTTTCGGAGGACCGACGCTGGCTAATCTTAGATTGACATCCGCGCAAATGAGTCTGGACTTGGCTTGTGGATAGGAGTAATATTAGCACAGTGCAGGTGCAGTGTTGCAAAACCATGCTAACGGCGTTGGCGGGCTTGGCTCTGGAGATGAGTTTATTTGGAATGTGCAGCGCTTTGTTTGTGTGTGGGTTTGAAATTTCTCGCCATTTCAACACTTTCCCTTTTTTGTTTTGTTTTGTTTTTTGACGTCGGCTCAATGTCGGGGCGAGATGATACCGCCAGGAGATTATTGGATCATAAGAAAATACTCAAGAAAAGAAACATAAAACAAGTTGAAACACCTTTGGAATATAATAACCGTTGAGTCTAAACAAACTAACTGAATAAATGTGCACTTTAAAAACGATTCAGTGGGTAAAAATGCAACTTTCCTTCGCCCTTTTGTCAGCGCAACCATGTAGGTCGAAAACAACACACCTGATGTTTTCATCTCATGCCAGATGTGTAGGAGAGTTGGCAGCTGCCATGTGCTGACTGTTTACTCGCTTGGAAACCATGTTTTCCTTGAGTGTATATGCTGGGTCTTGCCTGAGGACAGCCCGGCTCAGACTGAGCGTGCGTGGCGGCGTCACCGGCCTTGAATAGAACCAGCACTCGGATTCTGAACGCGGTCCAGATGCTATTTGTGCCAAATCCATGAGAAGCACAATCTTTCTGAAAGGTTACACTCATCATGAAGCCACGGCTGGAAGAAGAAGCTAGCAGGCTGGCCAAAGAGGATGCAGAATACAATACGTACAGACAGTCAAGCCTGCAGATAAAGACACACTTATTCAAAGAGACAGCAGGACAGATCTGCTGGAAATGATGTCAAAAATTGTGTAGATGTGTGTCTTTGAGTCTTTACCGACGTCTTGCATTCTAACAAGAGACACAAGGGGTATTTTTGCGACCTTTCGTCTGTCAGTCAGTGTTGTGTTAAATGAGCTCTTCCTTTTTTGCTGCAGGAGGTGCAGACAGAGCCGGTGCTCAACGCCCTGAGAGACACCAGGAAAAACAGACGGTGCAAATCTCCGAGAGAAAGCCTGCCAGCAGCCCATCTACTGATCAGTCGGCAACACGAGGACTCCAAGAGTGAGTCCAGTTGATTTAACGTCCTATTGTTATTGCACTGGGGCTGAACGGTATGCACAAAAAAATAAATCATATTGACATTGACAGATATTGCGATACGAGTCCTGATTTCAGTGGGAATGCTGCTGTAATGTAACGTTCCCATACATCTTGACAATCTGTTGCGCCACAATACTTTGTTTAAAATGGTATTTTGCAACACGTTTTACCGTTATCAGATAATTGCAGTAGCTGAATATTGCACTTTCCCACGTTTAGATCATATTTCTGTTAATTGTTGAGTCCTGTGTTGCACCACAAACGCGTCTCATTCTGGTTGCAGCATCTTTTCCGTGTAGTGTTGTGTTAGCTTGTTCATAATAACAATGTGCTAGGTGGAGATTTAGTCATTAAATAATGTCAAAGGTAAATGTATCTAGTAAACTTTAGTGGAACGTATTAGCAGCTAGGTTTAATACATCAGTTTCCCCCCTGAAAGCACAGTTTTGGAAGTTATCCTTACAGCAACTTGGCATTCTCACTCTTAGCATGTTTTTATTGTAAATGTTGCTAAGTAAAAGCTTGCACAGCTCTTAAAACACAAATTTGTTCTTATATTCAATAACTGCAAATTGTGTCGCTAACAGAACCAACTGATAAAGCTAATGTTAGCTTGCTAATGTATTGGCAAGCTTATCTGTTAACTTGCTAATATATCAGCAAGCTAGCTGGTAAAGAATAAAACGTTAGGATAGTAATGATGGAACAGTCATATTTGGTCAAAGTGGTGTTTAATAATGATTTGTGCAGATCTTTATGAAATAATGCAATATACTTCAAATTACACAGCAGTGGCTAATGAAGTTCAGCTAAATGACCAAACAGCTTTGGCTATTAGCGCTGTTCGTTACTTTACAGTCATTTTAAACTGTGAACTGAACCAACTGACAACGCTAACATTAGCTTCCTTATATACGATTCAAAAAGATTTACTCCCACTCGTCTAAACTGTGAGCGTGGCTAACTGAGCATTAGCTTGCTAATGTATTTATAAAAGAGTTGTATAAAAAGATTTAAAATTGTATTTCAATTTAACAGTGCTAGATACCATAAATCAATGGCCATAGATGATTAGCTCAATTAGCATATAATGTCACATGGGGCCGTACAGTCTGATGTTTTCTTGCTTGTTCTAAACACATTAGATAAATGTAGGTTTTTGCCCTCTTTTGCCCCCCCAAAGGGTTGTTTGTTTTAGTTGTATAACTAAACTTTAACTGGCAAAAACCATAAAATTCAAAAAAAGAAATGTTAAAATTGTAAATTTGTAAAGCAAATATATATATATGACTGTCCAGATAGTTATTTTTATAATTTTGTATCAGATGAAAGGACTTTCAGTGATTTAAATTTTTTTTTTTTTAAATTACAATATAATTACATGCACAAAAATAATCACACTGGACTGAGTTGGATAATAAACCCAAACATGTCAGGATCAACTTACAGCACCAGGACCAACATAAAGAGACTTTGAAAACTGCCTAAAGTCAGACATTCATGGAACCACACTACGTAAATACTTTAGAATGAAAAATGGATGACATGTCTATAAATAATGCGCTACAGCAGGGCTAGTTAAAAGAATACATTTAAGAATATACTAGAATGTACTTGAGGAAAGACTGCTAGTCATAAAAACAAAAACAAGCACAACGATGCAAGGAAACCTTCATCCAGCCTTTCACAGGTTTTCATTTTAGTTAAATCCTGTTTTACAGTGCGAAAGTCTCCTTGCAAAGACATTTCTTAAGTTTTAATGCTGCAAACTGATTCAGCGAACAAAGATATTTGATGAATAAATTAACCCAAACCTTCTATGTTTTGCTGCCTTCCAGGGGTCGACCCGTACCCGAAGGCCGTCACCATCGACTGGGATGAGGAGCAGGGATACCGCAACAGGATGGATTACCAGAAGGGCAAACTGCTGGTGATGGAGGCCGGTTTCTACTACGTTTATACCAACATCTGCTTCCGCTTCTACAACCTTTCCAAACCGGACGACAGAAGTCAGGTCGGGCTCATCGCGGAGCTCGTTCGCAACGCCCAGCTCATCCAGTATGTCTACCGCGACAGCATCAAACAGACCAGCAAGGCCCAGCTGCTGATGAAGACGGGCAGCACCGTGCGCTGGCACAACACCACCTACAGCATGTACTGCTCCCAGCAGGGCCGAGGGGTCCGGCTGGACAAAGGGGACGCCTTGTTCGTCAACGTGTCCAACTCCTGGATGCTGGACCGAGAGGGAGAAGGGACGTATTTTGGTGCCATAAAGTTGGGTAACTGAAACCTAAACACGTGGGGAGCGGACATGCTACTGAACATTTGATATGCCAAAGAACCACTGTTAGTGATTTATAATATTGATTTTGTCCAAAAAAAGTGTTTTGTTTTTTTTATAATTGTACATGCGTGTTTCGTTTCATTTTGTTGCTCTTCACCAGTAAGCCTTTCATGACAATGGAAAAAGGTAACCACCTTTTAAAAAAACTTGTCTTTCCACTTTCCACTTTTTCCCTGAAAATAGACACATCCAAAATAGCACTGGAGTTTTATTGGACTTTGTTTTTTTTTCTCTTTTAAGTATTGTGGTTTCAATTGGGAAATTTCAGTACGTTTCAGTTCAGATTACAACATTGAGACTTAAGAATTGACATGTGTTTATGCACTAATTAAACAAGCCGCAAGGGAGCAACTAAGGAAGTAAGATTGTTGGCAGGAAGCACAGCGAAAAAGGATTTATCAGTGCAGATTGTTGGGAAGAATGTCCAAAAAAAGCGTTGTAGAACGATGGAGCATCTGCTTGTACTTAGCAGATTAACACAGGATAAAAATAACAAGCCTCTAGGCCTGTGTCTGACCCACAGCGGCAAATCCATAAATGTTTTCCTGAAAGTTTCTGGAAGTGTGAACACGGCAGGCGATGGGGCGTTTCCACGGTAACGGCATCAGCGACATCATTTGATTGATTTCAAAATCTTCCGAGGCACCTTTGAAACTTATGGCAAAGATTGACTTTGACGCTGACGTTGTTGCGTGTTTGCTCCAAAAACTCATTTGTTATCCAGTTTTCTGTCTTAAGCAGCCTGCTTCGTTGCCGGCGATTACACGACAACGTCATTTAAACTAAGGACGAAATGACATCTGTTAGTTTTTGTTTATGACGATCAACAAGTGATGCAGATAGCTGGACTGTCTGAATGACATGAATTGTCTTTTTTTTTTTTAAACTAGAGGAACCAAGTTGAGTTTGGTTCATCTTTAACTTAAATTTTTGTTTTTTCATTTGGCTCTTCAGTGAGGTAAATGGGAATATGCACTAAATATTTATTTATTAGCTCTAGAAGTACAGAGACAGGTCATTGTTACAGTGACCTTTCGGCTGTAAAAAAAAACCATTTATATTTTATGTCTGTACGACATTCATTATGCAGCACTTAGAGGAAATAGTAGACACGCTTTTTTGTTATTAAAACACAAGGGCTTCATTTCAAATTCTATATTTATGTATCTTGATTTTCTTCTTCTACAAAATTGTAGCATACCTGTAAGATCTTCATCTGATTTCACCTGATAGATTTTTTTCCGTTCTGTGTTTTTTTAATTTATGTTTGTGTATGTTTTAATAAAAAAAAAACTACTTTTGTAACAGTGTTTCTTGTGTGCACTGTGGAACAAACAAACAAAAAAACAACTAATTTTTCAGCAGCTGGGGCAAAATAAAATTAAATATTTAATAATAATCCTGAGAGAATAATCCTGTTTTTAAAAAAGCAGTCATTTTTCTTAATAAAATAGGTTTCTAATTTTACATGAGAATGTGTATTTTCTGGCATTAACAACAATGAAATTACCGATAATCTAAATATGTGATTGCATTTTCTTAGATTACTTGTCCTTATGGATATTATACTGTTGGAAACATGTTTATTCAACTTTAAAAAAAACAAAAACAAACCTGATTTAACAAACTAACATAAAGTTACAGAACAAAAAAGTTATTTGTCAGTAATTCTAATTTTAGAAATATATACAGTAATAATACAGTAATAAACTTGCTACTAAGAAAATGAATATTTAAATACATTTGCAAATGTATTTTACCAGTAAGTTAAGTTAAAACAAAATACATCTTGAAAAATAAAAATTCTGTAAGATTTTCAGTTACATGTTATTTCAGTTATTATTGTAAATTCTGCTAGTTTTTGTAATTTTATTGATATTTTCTAGTATTTCAATATTCTGTACAGTAAAATTCCAGATGTTTTTTTTTTTTTACAGTGTAGGCGTGCACTCTGATGACTGATCTATTTTTGTAGTTTGATATTTTTATGTATTTCAAAAATACAGAAACATCTGTGTAATAAAAAGGAAAAAATGTCATAAAATTAGAGATTGTAGATTTGATTTAATTTTATTTTTTTTTTACAGTGTATTTAGATTACCTGATTCAGGCTGCTGCTGTTGTTTGCAGTGACTCAGCTTCAGCAGGATTACCTCGCAGCCGCCTCGCTCTGTAACCCGATGAACAGGCCACCCTGACTGTAATATTATTGTGATGTGCAATTTGATCATCTCCACCATCTCCACCATTATGGCCAAAGAGTGAAGTCACGCTGTTCCTTTACCCCACTGCAACCCGGTCAGAGCAGCCCACCAGCTCATTACAGACATAGGTTGTATAGAGAAGCCGCCCACTGCTTGCTGCAGCCTGTTAACTCGCAGCAGACATTTGGACCACGGCACACAGCGACCTGCAGGATAAACAAGAAACAGACTGCACGGGATGATGTGGAGTAACGATGAGAATTTCATTACTTCACTGTAATGTGTGTGAGGCGTTTTGATCATTGTGGCGATGGGTCTCCCATGAAGCCCGACGGCATGTGCGAGAAAGAGAGAGAGAGAGAGAGAGAGAGAGAGAGAGAGAGACTTTTTTAATGTTGGACCCGAAGCCAAACAATTCCTCTATTGTCTGTTCTTGGGCGTTCACCAGCATATGGCCAGAGAATGGCTGGGGTTCACACGTTTGTGCTGTGCGCTGGGACCTCACACGACTTTCAGCTCATTGTTCAAACATTACAGAGAATGAAATAAAATCTGGGGGTTGAGGAGAAATACTTGGCAGAGGTGCACGAGGAGCTGATTGGTGATTTTCTGAAGTGTACGGCACCGACTGATCTGACTGCAGGAGTGTAATTTTAACTTGGCTTTAACTGAAAAGAATATTACAGCATACAACACTTAAATGTCAAATCGTTCTGAATTGTACCACCTGCCAGTAATTTAAGTTCCAACTGTACAGATCTGATCTTGTAAAATTAAAAACTAACAGTTTAGTTGTATTATATTGAATATACAGGCCCCACAGGAGGAACTCAACACAAGTCAGCACACACTTCATTTACTAGGATACTGAAGATATTGTGCTATTATTCTAAGATTTATTTTTCAGAGACTCGTTGCTGGAGGGTTTCTATGACTCTACCTTTCTTTCTAAAATACCCCAGAGGTGTTGTATTTGATTCAAGTCAGGCTGCATGATTGCCCTGGTCCTAGTTTTCACCTGTGTGATTTTGGTACATCCGCACCACCTTCTGTACTCATGTAGTCCCATGTCATTAAACTCCCACTGCTGTGCTACACTGTCAGGACTATGTATATATCCACTGACATCCATGGTGACATCTCACCATCACCTTCTGCACTCATGCAGCCTCATATCGTCATGCTCCCACCTCTGTGTTTCACTAGGACGGGCCTCAACATGCTGTACTCAGTGAGCCCAACAAATTCATCTCGATGTGTGCCCAATGTTCATCAGGCTTCTTTTTATGTTCTATAGCAAAGTTTAATGTTGTAGTTTTGTGCCAAAGTGGAAGCAAGGCTGTTGGTCATGGACACCGTCTGTAGAGGTTGGTGTTATGAAATGTCTTCACACTGTCTGAGCTGTCACAGAAGCTCTATTTCCCATTGATGACCCCTGTGCCAAGCTTGTAGCACTCACTTGTCTATTTTTCCAAAGTTGATTGTGAAAGCAGTCCACTGTCTGTGGCATATTCTTAGGAGGACGACCACTGGAGCCCTGATTAGTGCGACAATGGCTCCTTCTGTACCTCCTGATTACTGCTGTGGCTGTTCACTGAAGTTTCACAATCAGACTATCCAGCTCCTCTGGCAATTCCTTTCCATGTGGAGCCATGATGTAGACATGCAGATAGACACAGCTCATAGGTCCAAAACTGAGGAGGTTCTGCTGTTTACAGGTGATTTTAGAAACATGTTCATGCAGTTAGGCTGATTGGAAATCACAGGGGGACTCAGTTTAGCTTCAGTGATCACAGGTGTCCTCACTTTTGGGGCCTGTATTGTCAATATAGTCTCTGTAAAGTGTTTGTTTTTGATTGTTTATAGAAGGAAATACTCAACTGTTCAACTTAAGTAATGCAGTTATTGAGATGTGATTCAGTTTTGAATCATTTGGTATTTAGAAGATGTTGCTCAGGGCTTCACTCACTCATGTTGTGCATTATACGTGTTGAGGTCTTGGGATGATGTTTTGCAGAGAACAATTTTATGCAAATAAACTCAGAGTTTTGCAACAACAAAACAGTTCAGCTGTGGTGTCCATAGGGCCACTCTGCTGCAGATTTAAATAGCTGAAGCCATAAGTGTAAACAATGGACTTCCGTTAGCGTGCCACGCTTTTGAAGTGACTCGATTTCTCAATTCCTGGCGCTCAACTGAAACCATTAAAATGTGTTGTGTCAGTAAACATTATGGAAAGCTTGGCGTCCACTGGACCCCCACCCTGAACACACACACACACACAATATATATATACTCACTTCAGCACACACACACACACACACACACACACACACAGACAAAGAAATCTTGCTCGCAGCGGTTCATAAAATAGGTCCATTTGGCTCAAGTAGAGAACTTACCGGCTTATTTTATTACCCACATATGTAAAAACACACGGGGCCACGGCAATGAAAAGCAATGACCCAATCCATGTCAAGGCTGCTATGGAATTTAACTCACACTACGCGGCTTAAACCGGACTGCTGACTCGTGTTTTCGCTCCTGCCTACAGATCTTCCATGACTCCAGTGGAACATGCAGCATGCAGGACTTTATTCTTCTCTGGTTTTATGATGCTGCATCCCCATCAGACATTATTTCAGACTCCTCTCCCCGCGGCGGCTCGCTGCAGAGGTGGAGCTGTTGATTCAGAAAAACAAAATCGTGTGCTGGAAAATATATCAGGGTGTTTTCCCCCAATAAGCAGCACCAGAGGCATCGGTGTAGAAGTTAATGCCATTAGCTAACTATGGGTGCTTAGCTTTATGAGTCTTTGTGGTTTGGAGGAAATGGAGCTCTGAGGAGAAGTCAGTTTTACCGAGCAGCTGGAGGGCTTTGTTCTTGCGCAGGTTTGCTCAGCGTTTCGCACGCTTACACACATTTAAATATCCACGCAGTTGCACTATCAATGTATAACTCTGTGCAATCACACACACACACATACAACCACGCACACACTCCTCCGCTGAGTCAGCACAGCCAGCTATTTTCACAAGCTGCGCCCTCGCCCTTTGTCTTCACCCCAATATAGCTCAGATGATTCCGGCTTTTGATGTCTGACGTTTTTACCACTTGGCTAATGCTAACATTAGTGTTATTAAAACAATAACAGAGTGAGATTTACAGGCTATGCTGCAGACGCATGGGCGTGAGATTGCAGGCGGGTTATTACTGTAAGCAGGCCCTGTCATCTCCTGCGTGAGCTGTCGGCAAAGACTGCGTGTGTTTGTGTGCCAGACTGTCTTTGTGAAAGTGTGTAGGTCGTCGGGAGGTATTCAATCAACGGACACACCCGATAGCAAATTAATAAAAGTCACTGTAATGGGTCACTTGGTTAAGGTGTGATGTCAACCCAAAGAAAAGTAATCCAACACTCTCTCTCCCCTTTTTTCTTCTTCTTTCCCCTTAACCAAAGCCAGATGAAATAAGTGTATTTAAAGAGCCTTGACATGAATCCTACTTTGACCTGAAACGTATCACGTTTGACCTGACTTCAGCACCATGGAGAGCACATCCAGAGCCTGACCTTCCATCCACCAAAAAGTCATAATGTGTTCATACAATGTCTTTAGAGAGTGACGCTATACAGTTCATTACAAGTTCAACATAACTGCATTGCGTCTTAATAACTGCTCTATTTCTAAGTTTAACAGCAGAGTATTTCCTCTTATAAGTAAAAAATAAAATCCAAATACTGCATGAGGACGACACTGACAATTCAGGCATCAAACGCCTGTGACCACTGAAGCTAATCTGTGTTCACCTGTGATTTCCAATATGTCTAACTGTATGAAAATGGTTCTAAAATGAGCTGTGAGCAGAACTTTCTCAGTTTTAGACCTCTGGGCTGTCTGTCTGCATGTCTGCATCATGGCTCTACTTGGGAAAAAAAAATCCAGAAGAACTGAAATATCTAATTGTGAGACTTCACAAAGATGGAAAAGGATACAGGAAGATTGGTTATCAACTACAAACCAGTGAAACACAGCTGCAGCAGTAATAATGAGTTATAGAAGGACACATAGTGCCACTAATCAGGGTTCCAGTGGTTGTCCTCCTAACAAAAGCCACTGCATTCACAATCTAGCTCTGACAAACAGCCGGCAGCTGCTTCAGACTTGACACAGTGGTTATTAATGGAACTCAGAGTTTCTGTGACAGCTCAGACAGTCTGAAGGACATTTGCTAACATCAACCTCTATGGACGACATCCAAGAAAAGCATTCTTGCTTGCTGTTGGGCGCAAAACTGCACGATGGAACTTTGCTCAGATCATTAAAATAAGAATGATGAATGTTTCGAGAACATTCTTGGTCTGATGAGATGAAAATAAATTTATTGGGCTCAGATGGAGTCAAGCATGTTTGGTGTGAACCTGACCAGGACTACCACAGTGAATTCATAGTGCTGACATTGAAACACAGAGGTAGGAGTGTGATGATATGGGACTGCAGGAGTGCAAAAGTCATTGGGGAGATTAAATTTATAGATAGAGCATGAATGTCTGTGGATTTACCAAAACACTGGCTGACAAGATGATTACTGGTCACAAAGCACGCTGCCAAAATCACACTAGGATTTCTAAAGAACAAAAAGTGAAACCTATGACTTGGAAATATGCCGCCAGGCCTAAATCAGAAACAGTAATTTTGGGATATTTAAAAGCGATACATAGAGCAACACCAACCCTCCAGCAAAGAACAGCTGAAATCAATAGTCTCTGAAGAATGACAGAACAACTCTGTATCCTCCACGCTGAGGAGGATTGAATCTGTCTTTAAAGATAAAGGTGGAAAGATAAAGTATTAAAAAAGTAAGACTGGACTCTCAGTAATGAAATATGGCTTTTGTTGCATTGGGATCCTACTTTGAGGCCTGTATTTTAAACACACTAAGTCTAACTAACCCTTTAATATATATATATGCGCTACGCCATCAACAACTGCCGCTCCATCGACATGGACAACTACATGCTCTCCAGGAACGTGGACAACGCCAAGGGCTCGGACACGGACTACTGACACGAAACACAAACCTTATATATATATATATATATAAGGTTTCCATCAGGCAGTTTTTTAAAATGAAACTTTCCCTACATCAGTCCAAGCAATGCACTCTCATCAGATTCCTCCATGTTTGTTGTTGTTAGCGTAGCGCTCATAGATATATCTATAATAAAGGCTAGATGTCTTAAGGTGGCATTTCGAACAGGATCACCCTTCGGCCATCTTGATTCGCAGAAGCTCTCTGGCGGAACCTTTGGTACGTGAAGGACGGTGAGTGATCTGCACAAACGTAAATATCTCACTGAAATCTTGATGGATTTACGAATGGTTTGGTTTCTTACAAACATTATTAACGTGGCTACAATTCAAATTACAAAAATACAAAGAAAATGCAAAATACTTAAAATACAAATTGTTGCTTGCCGTGAGAGTGTAACATAATTATCCATGAGTGCAGTGTTATAACTACACCTCTGACGTTTATAACAAACCAAATCGGTAGAAAATTGAGCAAGTTATGGTAATTTAAAAAGTACATGCACCACTACAGCATAATGTTATGGATGAGCGAGAGCACCGAATCAAGATGGCCGCCAGTGTGGCCGTGTGATTCCATTGGCCGACAGTGCGGACGAGACATCTAGCCTTTATTATACATATCTATGGTCGCGCTGACGCATCTTGTGCATCAGTGTGATCGGTGGACCATGAACTTTGGCACTGACAAATGTTCCATGTTACCTGGATGCAAACTGCGCTTAAATGTGTTAATTTCTTTTAACGCGTTGTTTTTGTTGTAATTAATCATAATTAGCACTTTAAAGTATTTTTTTGGGGGGTGGGACTTTAACACGTTATTTTCACGTTAATTAACGTGTTAAAGTCCCACCCCTAATACATACAAGAGCAAACACCCCACTGGGCAACCTAAAAGTGATGCCGTTGCTTTCAGGTGAGACAATTTAGAATCATTTGACATTTAAGTGATATTGCACAGACATTTTTGAGGCAGGACCCTAACCTTCAGCTGCTTGAGTTGAGCTGCTAAGTGACCAGTAGATCAGACTGTGTTTATGCTGGGCAGCTTCCAGGTGTCTGTGCACAACTGCGCCAATAATGTGTTTGTGGCTGTTTGAAAAGGCCACTTAAAATGATGAGTGTCTCCATACAAGCAACCATTAACATTAATCAACTCCAAGCACTGAAAAAAACATATTGTTATATTTCTTGTTCTAAACAAACTCGTCATTGTGTTAAGAAATACCCAGTAGTCAGTTTGCTCGGCTGCTGGCACACTGAACAAGCCAGCAAGCCAGCTGAGTCTCACAAGGACCGAGCCAGCAGCTGACCATCGGTGCTGAAACCAAAACAAACATGGCTCAATCCGAGCTCTGATTTCAGCAAGCTTTGGGAATATCTGAGGGAAATTCACGCTAACAATACCATGCTCTTATTATTAATTGCTAAGAAAATACGCCAATATGTAATCATTGTGACAAGATGTCGCTGAATGCAGCTACAACTCGTCTCATTAATCATACTGTAAGTTAAAAGTTGCTTCCAGCCAGAGGCTCTCAAGCATTTTCTGTTATGTTACTCTTTGGAGAAAACAGAACTCATATATTTAACGTAGACAACACAAACAATGAGCTAAGTGACTGAAGACCGCAAAGGACTCAAGAGACCAGTGTTGACTCTCACTGAGTTCAGCTCTGCACAGGAGACGACAGAAACTTCAGTAATGTTAAGATTTCATGTTAGAAAGTCAAATAAAAGTGATACAAAATGTACATGAAGGATCACAAAATGATGATGCAAAATCTCCAAGGAGGTACAAAATGGCCACAATAATAAAAGTAGGAAAAAAAGTGACCACAGAGAAATGCAAAACAAACACAAAGTGACACAAAATACAGGGAAGAAATTCAAAACAATCATAATCAAATACAGAAGTAAAAAATAAACATGATGGTACAAAAAATGACCACAGACAGATGCAAAACAACCACAACATTACTCAAAAAGATGCCAAATAGCTATGATCACATATAAAATGGTTGGGTTAAGACACACAAAAAAAGGTACAGAACAACAACAAATTGACCAAAAAATAGCCACAATCAAGTACAAGATGACCTCAAAGAGATGGAAGATTACTTCCAATATGTACAGAACAAACAGTAAGAAATTCCCATTGAGAAATGGGATGAAGAGATGCAACATGACAAAACCAAGGCCTACAACAGTCTCAAAAATACAAAAAATGACCATAGAGAAAAGCAAAACAACCACAAAGAGACACAAAGTGAAGTAAAACAACCACAAAGAGATCTAAAATTGCTGCAAAGGCAAGTAGAATGATCACAGTTAGATTCAAGCAGAGACTGAAGAAATGCAAAATGATAATAAAAGGCCCAAAACGACCAGAAAGAGACTCAAAATGATGCAAAACAATCACAGAGGCCCAAAGCAACCAAAATCAATTGCAAAATGACCACAAAGAGATAAAAAAATTACTGCAGACATGTAGACTGATGATAAATTACATGGAAAAAGAGAATAAAGACATACTGAACGACAAAAAAACAAATGTCCAAAACAACATCAAAGAAACAAAAACTGACCACAGAGAAAGGCTATACAACCAGACAGACACAGAGTTACACACACACACACACAAAAACCCACAGAGGGACCTGAAATGATATAAAATAACCACAATTAGACCCAAAATGATGCAAAACTATTGCACATAGACACAAAACCACCACAGATGCAAAGGAAACGACTGCAGAGGCACCAAACATCATCTGTGCATGACTACAAGTGGAAAACATTAACATTAGAAGGTATTAAATACTCATTTAGATGTAATTTATTTATTACAGTGAACAAACAGAGTAATGTTGATAATTTACAGTTAATCATTTGCGCAGAACCAGAATTTGAGTCTCGACAGAGTTTTCCTCTTTCCTTGAAACTCTCTGAACTCACCCCTGACCACTCAGTTTTCCTAATTTCCCTTATGGGGATCATTAAAGCTTCACCTAATACAATGTTTTCTTTTCAATTTTGCTGGTCCGCCTACAAATTCCCTTCGCTCGGACTAAAAAGCTTCACTTCTGAGGATTCTGATCAGCTGCTTATCCCACAGATTTAATCATGGGACTTGAAAATCCACCCAGAGGAAGAGGGAATGTTAATAAAGTTAAAAACAGGAAAGACTGCGGTTGAACTTACGCTAATAGACACAGACAATGCAGGCAGACGCACATACACAGACACACACATGCATGCAGCCATGCAACCGCACTCAAGTATGTGCACAATGGCTCGCACACACATGGAGAGGGAATCCCCACCCGAGTCATCCAGCAGCAATCCTCGGTGTAATCCCTGGATAAGATGTCTCACATGGATCAGCGAGCCTCCATTGAGATGTGGTGACACCTGGACGGAGACAGAAGCAGCTTTTAACAACACGGTTAATCCACCTGAGGACACCTGCAGCCGACGATGACATCAGCTCCAGGCCTCGGTGGCAGCAACACAACGGGAACCCGAATCAGATGCCCTTTGACATGTCGGTCAAGCAGCGGGCTCTGATCTGTGATGCAGTGACAGCAGCTGGATGAGTCAGACCTCAGGGTTGTGCCAGGACAATGTCAACACAACCTAAATCAGCCAGACTCACCAAAACCACCAGCAACAACAAGCAACACACCCAGAATCCAGACGAGCGGGAATGCCATTCATATGGTCCTCATTTTTAGCCCTCTGCATAGTTTTTCCATCACACGTCCATAAGACGGATGCGATCGCTGGTTGTGTGGTTGGATGTTGACCCACTGAGTCGTTGTTGACTGACCCCAGTTGCTGGTTCTCAAAGATTCGAACGTATGTATGATTTAACATGTTTCACAGGAAATCGTGAGCACAAGCGTACATGTCCCAACCAATATGGAGACCATTCGTTCCCACCAATGAAAACATGAAAGAGAAGATTTTCATTTTCTGCAGCACTTGGTCTTTCTCTACACCAAAGAACATGAAATATGAGCTCATACAAAAACGGAATCTACACTCTAAAAAGCAATTTTAGGTTTCCCATTCCCACAACTTAATTAAATATATGATTTCAAGATTTAAAAAATAATAATATGAATTTGCTGATGTAGCTAAATCTTTTAATTTTCAACCATTGTTTTGACGAGTTGGATTGACAGAAAGCTGTGTAGCTGTGCACTGTACAACATGAGAGCCACATTAAGTTATGTCACAATTACTGCAATGATTTATAATAATGTACACCTTTATTAGTTGAAGAGGTACATGTTTTTTTCTTCTTGCATACTCAATCAAGTTTTCAAGTTTTGCCAACTTAGTGTCAGCTTATCACCAACATTTTCCAAATTACATGCAACAAAAAAACAATTTAGTTTGTCCAGTTGTTTCAGGTTCATGGTGAAAGCATCTTAATGAAGGGAATGCACGTCTGACTTCTCATTGGACATGAAGGCATTCTGCACGACACATTCCCAATGCAACTCTTTATTGTGGCTGTGGTGGTGGAGGAGACGATCGGTCTTCATGGCATAAGAGATGTGGCCATTCGTTTCGCTATACTAATAGGAACAATCTACTGCCTGAACCTGGAGAACCCTTCATGCAAAGGGTCATCATGAAAATAAAACCTGACCACTGTTCAACCAGGATACATGGACTCAGAAACAAGCTGCTGAGGTGTCATTTATAAACTGAAAAGGGCACCTGTAAGTGGAAGAAAGCGCTTTCTGCTTTGCTCAGTGTTGCTTCTAGAAAGCAGTTTATGTACCTAAGAAGGAAAAATCAGAAACAATACAGAAATGTTGTGTCCTCTGACGAGAATAAAGAGCCTTCTGATCCACTCAGAGCTACAGGCCTCGTCAAACCAACCAAATCACTACTATAAAAACTGTCAGAATAAATGTCCTGACTTGTTTTCATATGTACTTCTTTGTTGTTGACAAAAATGACATTGTGAAGTCTTAACTGAGGACTGTTAGTGACGGTAATGTTCTGCATCGTTCATAACTGCACTTGCACAGAACAACTTGTTACAGTGAAAGCAGTGACCTTAGTGATGTGTAAACCAATGTCAGAGCGTTATATAAACCTGTTCATACTGAGAACAACTTGAGCCTCACTTGCAAAAATTACATTGTAAGGTCTTAAGTGAGAGGAATGTTATTTAGATAATTGTTATTCTGCACTGTTCATAACTACTTTTGCACAGAACAACTTGATATGTATTGTTCAAACAGCCATTTATGTGTGATGTGTAAACTAAGGTCAAAAAGTCAACTTTAACTTTAAAATAGCTGAAGCAATATTGTTATGCTCCTTATCCATCTTTGTCATATTTTCCTTCCTTGCCCACATATCTTCCTCTGACAAACTCATTTTCTGTTTTTCTCATTTTTATCTCCATTTCATTCATCACTCATTCCATCTCTTTCTTTTTTTCTCTCTCTTTGTCTTCCTCACCTGTCTTACTACTTTTGTACAAATTCTGTTCAACAGTAGAGAAACCTGAAATCTATTTTGACAGTAGATGTTGGAACAGTTTTCTTGAAATACTTTTTAAAAAGTTGACCACAAAGCAATCAAAAGACATGCAAAACAAGCATAATCGTATGTAAAATGAGCACGAATCGATGTAAAACATAACAAAATGGTAGACAATAGATGATGATACAAAAACATTGCCAAAAGTGATGCAAAACAAGTATAATCACATGCAAAATGACCACAAAGAGACACAAAATTACTACAAATACGTATGAAATGACTACAAAGCTACAAAAATTACTACAAAGAAATGGACAATGACAGCCATGTGACACCAAATGACTGCGACGGCATGTAAAATGACCAAAATCCGACGCAAAAAGACACCAAAGTGACGCAAAATGACTAGAAAAAAACTTAAAATTTCTTTAAAAGTGCAAAAAAATGACCATGGAAAAATGAAAAACAGCCACATAGAGACAGAAAATGATACAAAATGAGTGCAAAGACATGTAAAATGAACACAATCAGTGGCAAAAAAGATGCCAAAATGATGCAAACTGATTAAAAATAGGCTCAAAACAACTTCAAAGACAGCTGTCAATTGTAAAGGTGAGCAGGTGAGCCTCCAAAATCCAAGTTATTTATTTATGTCTTTGACCTGATTCATGTGCATTCATATCATTTCAGATCAGTTTGAGAATGTTCTTGTGTATGCTTTGTGTTTACCTGTTTTATTTTTCAAATATGTCTTATCTTGTGTGTTTCTTCTGGTTTTACATATTCAGTTCACCTGTATGTCGTCTTCCAATCAGCTCCTGAGTATATATAGTCTTGATTTTCCTTCTGTTAACTTCCTGTTTCCTGCCTCTGCTTCTCTGCTGTTCACCTCTCTGTGATCTTCCCTGAAAGTCTCCTTGTGTTTTTGCTTCTTTAGTCTTTTATTATTTTTGAATTGATTTTGTTGTTTTTGTTAGATTTTCTGGACTGACCTGCAGCCCATTTTGTCATTCATTATATTTTAATGCTGTCTTTTTGCATATTTAACCTAACTTTCTTTAAATTTTGTAAATTTTTATTTTTTTTGCATTTGGGTCCATCTTTGAATAAAATCTAACACTCCTCTGCTGCTTTCAAAATCTTCCTCAGTACAGAAGTCGGCAAGAACAACCTCTGAGCAGCAACCTACAACCTGAAAATTTCAAGTTTTGCCAAAGTTACAGTTTGTGCAATGAATCAATCCCGCTAGTTTTTATGGAAATGTTGTCCTGTCGCTACAATATCCTGTTTTTATCTCCACCCAAGATGTTTGATTGGTTTAAAGAAACACAACAATGCCAGTTTTTCTTCCACTATAGTAGAAAAACAATGAGGTGCAGTCAGGCCATTCTACACAGTGATGAAGAATGTTCTGGCAAGACTGGTTTCGGTCTGAGACATTGGTGCTCCAGCGACAGTCAGCTGATTTGCATGTGCTGACCCTCGGCATGTACAGAAAAAGAGAACAACCACAGAACACTAAAAACTTATGACAATACAAAACTTAAAAGTCCGTCATTGTGAGATAATAAATACAATCAGTAAAAACAATAAGTAAAAGGTCGTCACTGATGATTTTGTTGCCAACTTCAGTCAAACCCTGAGTCTGCTGTTAGACACTACAAAGCTTCCTGAGTGTCTAGTGTTTGATGAAATTCCACTTTTTTTTTTTTTTTACTGCTGCAACTGACACAGCAGATGGACCAAAAGCTGTCTTTGAATCAATCAGCTTTGAGAGTTCTGGACAGATAATTTAACGTGACTTTAATGTAGCTCTGACATACACCTTGTGCATTGCTGTGGCAGCCTCATCGTTCAGTCAGCCACCACACATTTTCCTGTATTTCCCGCAGGAACTACACACATAAATCCTCGGCGTAAATAGTTCCACGAGGAAAGGAAGCTTCGAGCCACAGATTAAGGATCAAAACATTCTGCAGCTGAACATGTTTGACTTCCTTAAATACATAATCTTGGATTTCCTATTGGTTGGCTGATGAGTCAGTCGGTCGTTTTTGATTGGCCGCTTGATAACGGGCTCATTAACTCGCCGAGCGACTTGTCGGCTCATCGGTCGATTGTTTGTGCGACTGTTTGGCTGATTGTTTGATCGTCCAGTGGGCTGTGGTGAGGCAGGCTGGCCGTCCCCCAGCTGGCTGTTTGTGGAGCTTCTAAATATTATCATGTTGATAATCCTCACATTGTTTGACAAATCTGAGAGACAATAAAACTGCTGGTCATAATGTAGATCTTAGTTTGCATGCTCTCCGTAGGCTTGTGTTTAAAAGAACGAACAATTGCTCGGGGCCAAACAGTGAAGAAGAGGGTAATTCTTTATCTCTGTCTGCATCGAGGAGCAAAACAAGTTACTCTAGTTGGAAAGCGGTGTATTAAATTGTGGCCGTAGGCAGTTCACCATGATGTTTCACTTTCCATAACTCAGATGACAAAACTTCCCCTCAACACTCGAAAAGAAATCAGTATCGCAGCTGGCGATCTCTCCGACTCTTTGTCAAACTAGGCCGATGTCAACTGCAATGCGCTGCGTTGGGTTTGATCTTTATCTCGGCGCTGGAACACACGTACTGTGATTAGAGCAGCAGTTTTCTATAAGTCTCTGTACGACCACACAGCACATCCTAACCACCAGCATGCAGATCTACCAGGAAGGCCCGAATTCTCTAAATGTCAGATCCACACGGCTTCATATCTGTAATCTCATGTCATTAAAACTGCTCCCGCTGGTTTTCCCCCTGTGCAGCGCTGTGAACTCGCAGCCTGTCAGCGAATATTTGGACTGTCGGCTGTTTGGGCACATCAGGAGATGAATTCTCCTGTTACACTGTGGACGCTGAGGAGAGGAAACGGGCCAAAGATCTGTCTGTGTCGTGGTCGACTCTCCCTGCGAATACGGCGCGATGCCGAAACAATGTACAGTCGCAGCTTGACAAAACATTTGTGTTTACTGACCAGAAATGTGAGTAAAACGTCCGGTTGTATCCGAGTTGACACCTTTTGGAAAAGCATTTGTATTTTTTTCTTGAGCGCGCCGGGAACATAACAGGTTAATTGGGTTTGTAAAGAGAAAGCTGCGGTTGAAAATGGACTTGGAACGAGATCAGGAGCGATGAGCCATCAGGAAACGTTAGGAGCCAAAGTCTGCAGCATTGTTACAAACCCAAGCCAAGGCTCGGTGCATTCACCCGCTAGATTTGGCACCCTGTGTAGCTAAATTCCCTTTCGATTATTAATTTGTTCTGACATAAACCCCTGCCAAACATGCCACCAATCAATCATGAGTATGTCGTGTTGACTGTTTCCATCTTTGCAAATGTTAATAACTAATAAATGCTGCAAGAACATGCAACTGGTAGTTAAATGTCTAAACTACAAGAATAGGTTTTGTTTCTTTATAGGATTTAATCACATTTTACTGTTTAGTGTTTAACTTTTTGACAATTTTTCTGGGCCAATTATTAATTTTGTATTATATTAATGTCTTGTAAAATCACAGATAAAAGTATTAATTTACATATTCATGCTCAAAAACAGGCCAAAATTGTACAGAATATTACATTAAATGAACAAAATATAAAAATAATGATATAATACTTTGTTCTTCTACAATGCATGATGGTAAGATTGAACTGATTTATGTATTTTCACCGTATTGTTTTTCCATCTTTGTAAACGTTACAGAACAATCACATCTGGGAATAAAAAGCCAAATTTACCCAGAAAAAGCAGAAATCAAACACTTATTGGTAAAATATCATTAAATCAATGAAAAAAATACTCATCAGGTATTGTAAGAATATAACCACCAATGTATGTACTCAGTGCTGCAAGGTGGAGCAGTTGGTAGCACTGTCGCCTCAAAGCAAGAAGGTCGCCGGTTAGGGCACCGGGATCTTTTTGTGTGGAGTTTGCATGTTCTCCCCGTGCAGCGTGGGTTCTCTCTGGGTTCTCCGGCTTCCTCCTACAGTCCGAAAACATGCTGAGGTTAATTGGTGATTCTAAATTGTCCGTAGGTGTGAATGTGAGTGTGCTTGGTTGTCTTGTCAGGGCTCCCTATGCCCTATATAGTGCAGTATATAGGGTGCACGCCATTTTGTAGAGGTGTCTGAATGTTAAGTTGCAAATTATGCACCCTATATAGTGCACTCATAATATGGACCATCATGCATTGTGTGGAAGGAGAATGGCAGACGGACGGGAGCGCGAAAGTTTTTTAATGGAAGCAGAGTCATGTTTTTCAACACAAAGGGTTTTTAAAAAATATATTTTCATTTATTACTTTTGGAAAATACGCAGGTATAGGGATTTATTACAGAAATGCCGGTCGGCTCACTACAATAGCCGGCGTCGATCTGATACGTCTTAAGTAAGCGACAGCAGTGATGTATTTAATAGCGCCGAGATTTGCGTAGTGTCCGAAATGTTACTTTGCTTGAACAGCTCCCTATATAGTGATCACTACATAGTGCACTATGCAGTGATCACTATATAGGGAGTAGGGAGTGATTTTGGACACAGCCAGAGTCTTATTGTCTGTTATCACTACTTTATTTTCCAGAAACCTATTGGCCAAATAATAATAATAAAAAAAAATCACTATGAATCAAAATTTGACAAACAGCTGGAGCCTTAACTTTATATATTTCCAATCAGTCTACAATATTTCATTCTGATTTTACAAATAAATCACCAGAATGTCTGACACTGAACTTGTCCTGAGCACAGTTAACTGTTGGTACATTTCCTGTAATTGACTGGCATCACTGTGAGTGTTTGTGAATCCAAGAAGTTTGTCTCATCAGATGACGTCTGAACCTAAATTTAAAGGGAGCTGGGCTGCTGAGGCAGGCAGGAAACTCACACCGGCTGCACTCTGCTGCGTTGTTACTTTAGCTCATGTTCCTGGAAACACACTCAGGCATTTTGTAAACTGAAACCACTGGATTGTATACAGATGATATTCATTTACTGCTGTGGCGAGTTACCTCCGTGTGTCTTTTTACCACCACGTGTCTGCGATGGCATCACATTCAGACTCTCCAGTACGTTTTAGTGAGACAAGATGTGTTCCTATCTGGACTAATGGCCACCAAACAATCGCTTCTTCTCAGTCCTCTTGTCTTCTTCTCATACATGGAAAAACAATGTGCAGTTTGAGGCGAGATCCCTTCAAAGTTGGACTCCTGTAAATACAATGTCTTGGCTTTGTGGCCCCTTTTAAAAGCACCATAAAAATAATGTCTAAAACAAATGCAAGGAGGTCTGGTGTACGCTGAGCCGAGGAGGGTTTTACGCATGACATAAAGCAATAAATTATTTTATCTTATTTCAGTCTTTAAGACGAGTTTTAAGGCCTTTTCTGAGCAGCAGGCAGCAAAAGTTCAACGAGGTAAAGATCCGTAAAGAGCAAAAAGTCGGCTGAAGATCCATTAATAGATGAAAAAAAAAAAAAGTAGAACTAGTTTGTCACATGTATGATCAATTCACTGTTCATACAACACATTTAAAACAGCCACTGAGCCAAAGCTTAACGTTAAACACACATTTTTTTCCATAGAGATGGCAGCGCACATGGACATAGCGGCCCCTTAAGCAGACAGCGAGAGTGAAAGTTTTGAATGTATTGTCAATTCCAGACGCTCATTCCACAAAACTTGTGGCTGGGAGACTTTGCTGGGTGTCAGGACAGTGAACGGTGCTGGCATTGCAGCGCTCGGTTGTGATCTGGACATACTACACCAACATGGAGTCCGACTGGAGACTACGCCGGCAGTTACCCGAGAGAGAAGGAAGAGCAAATGGTACAAACAGAAACAAAGGAGAAGGAAAGCCGGGCTAGACTAAAGGCTAACCCCTCCAGACCAGGACTGTCCTCCTACTCTCCAATGTCCGCTCCCTCCACAACAAGCTGGCCGAGTTACGTTTGCTGAGAGAAACACACAGAGAGTGGAGGGACTGCTGCGTGTTTGCTTTAACAGAAACATGGCTCCAGGACAGCATCCCAGACGGACATACAGCTGGAGGGGACGACATCGTTCTGGATGGACAGACAGACAGACAGCTAGCTCTGAACTTTTCCAGAGCCGCTGCACAAGCAGGACACTGAACATTGTCAAGGACTCCTCACACCCTCTCCATCAACTGTTTGAACTGCTGCCATCAGGCAAACGTTTCCAGAGCACTGAGGGAAGAACCTCCAGAATGATCAACAGGTTCATTCCACAAGCTGTCAGAATGCTGAACTGCTGATCCAGACATGCAAACACTAATTATTGGATCCTGAAGTTTGTACTTCTATTGTATGCACAGCAAAATGACAATAAACTTGATCTGATGTGAAATTTACCTGTAAGTTAAATATGACGTTCATCCTACAATATAATTAATGGTGCTAATTTCTCTGACTAATTTCAGTACTGTTGACACCTTATAATATTACTTCTTATGTGACTACACCTCACCAATTAAATATTCAGGATAAATACATAAAATACACATTTACCTAACTGAGTTATACATCATGAACAATACTATTAATTATGCATATGTATGAGGTTCATTAAATATTAAGGTTAACAATATCAAAACTCTTAATGTCTAAATCCATGTTTTTAAACCTGTTCTCAGTTCTATTGTGTATATATATATATATATATAAACACCATACAATAAAGTAAAAATAAATTATCTGGCGGTGGGTCTCTAAATCTTGAGTAAACTCTTTTATACTAGCTTAAATGCTAATCAAAATTATGCACTACCGACCAAAATGAATTAGTTAACTGGAGTTTAAAAGCAAACGAGGGGAAAACATGTTTATCCAAGTTTCAAACTGTGATTACACGCCTCTCCAGTTCAGAGCAATCATCAGTAACGGCCTCCGTGATGATGTGGACTGATCTGTACACATGTTTGTTTGGGGGAAACCTCGTTAGCGCTGCCGAGCCCCGATCACTTCCTGACTGGAGAAACATCCTGTCGGCGAACGTCTGTCCTCCATTTGCAGGATCCAGCCAGTGGAACCCACACTTGTCCCTGAGCGGCAGATTACTCCAACATGCCGTAAACAATGGAAGAATGCTGAGAGAAGGCTTGTATTCAGTTGACAGAATGGAGACTGTCATTTTAATTACCGCATGTTTTTCTTTGCCTTGTATCGCAGTTATCTGATTACACTCGCTGTCACGCACGGCATTTTTCAGGATTTATACATTGATTGCAGGTGATTAGGTGAAGCGGTCAGGAATCGTCTGAGATTATAAAGTACACATTTGAGGTTTGTCACAAAGTCATGACGTGATTTTCCCCGGGCGCCCTGCAGAACCGCCTTCGTCGGCTCTTATGCAATGCTGTTGTGATTCTTTTCGACTGTCTTTGCTTTTGTTTCTTTGCCCAAACTGCATTTCATCACTGCTTCTTACGCTGCTGTTCCTGCTCTGACCCCAGATGACTTAAGTGTTTGTGAGATTCTGCAGATAAACAAAATGACTCGAAACTCTCCGGCGAAATGACATTTGCACAAAAAGAGCTCAAACACAACAGCGCGCACACATGGACTTATACAACAGGACACACACAGAGCGAGCGAGCTAGTAAAAACTTCCACCCACAGAGTTATTGACAGGAGATGGTGCACCTCTGCCAAACATCCTTTTTTACCAGAACCCAGCTGACCTTGGGATGGGATCAAACTCCAAATGCCGAACTTATTGCTGGATTAACCGGCAGCAAGACCACATTTATGAGTCGTGCCGGAGATGCATCACCTGAGAAAGAAAGAAGACCCTATTTATTCCCAGCTAATCCCCTCCTCTGATTGGAAACAAACATGTCATGTGTTGCCGTTTCCCTGCAGCGATCCGTCAGCCTGTCTGCTGTAAACCACGGCAGCGGCAGCAGATTAGAGAGAGGAATCCAGGAATCAACAACTGTCTGTGCGCTGTGGTGTGCTGGGTTTTAACATCAGACACACACTTAGACGTACACAGGATTACATGCATGCACGGGCACATTTAAAACACACAAACAGCTGTTTAGAATTACACATCCAGGGTGATGAACTCACTGACAGCGCGGCGACTCATGCAACATTCAAAGACCTGCGAGGATGTGGGAAAACGCACGTAGATTTCTAGTGTTCTCTTTTGATGTTTGCACGCGGAGTGTTGACTGCTGGCAAACTGTCGAGGCCTTAATCTAACAAACGCGTATCTATTTCTGCAAATCGGCCTTCAGGGTATTCTTCAAGTTGCAAAATCAACAAACTCAGGGCAGCTTTCAAGAATAATTACATCTCGGCAGGGAACGTGGTTTTAGGTACCAATCAATCTCAATCAATCATCCCTCCGCCGGTGAAGTTTTTCTGACATCTGTGAAGGTAAAAATTTGCTCGCGTTGAACTCTCGCTGCTTTGCTGATCCCTTTGTTTTGGATGCACTGGCAGCGATCATGACTTTTCTTTGGAGAAGTTTGTGGAAAACCCTAAAGGAGATGCTTCAGAAAGACACGTCTGGCAGCGAAGTCGGCGTCGGGCCTGAGCACTGAGTGTCATGTGAAGCTGCAGCAGAGAGTGTTTAGTTTGGGGTTAATTATTAGTGAAAGGATGCAGCACAGGCCTGGAAGGGCGAGTTGTGTTTACTGTGGCAGGTTGCTGATACAATGACGAGTGAAACTTGTCCGGACAAGTTCTACCAAATGTTTAAGTCTGGAAGAATCCGTACGAACTGGATAGACTTCTTAAATCTAAACTCTGCTTCATGCACTCTAACAATATTCAAAGTTTGCAGCAATATTTTTGAGCTAAGACAACTTCAGATGAATCTCTGTTTCACCAACAAACCACAGTGAGTTGAGGGAATTCGCTTCTCCTCTACAATCAAAGGCATTTTTAATTACCAAATGATTGGTAGCATAAATACAAGTGTTTCAGTCGACTACATGACAAGCAAGTTGTTCCAACTGGTTTTCTGTATTAAAGGGAAATTTTGTGTGTTATGTTTAATTTGTTCCAGCTAGATTTTCTGAAGTAGTTTTTTTTTTTTTGAACTGCAATTGTGTATTTCAAAGCAAGATGTTGGGAATTTGAAAATGCAAAAACAACACAAAATTTAATTGGCTCACAAATTTTGAACAACCATGAAAAGCCCTTTCTAACTGAGCAGATCTGTCAACTGAAACTTTATCATCTCATCCACTGGTTTGACAAATTTAAGACACAAATTCCACTGCTACATGTGACTAGCATTATCTACGTGGAGCAGCACAACATATTCTATCAACAGGATCAGAAGCCTAAACACTGTACAGTCCACCAGTTAAATTAGGCTACCACAACTTTTATTTTTTAATTTTTTTTAATGTGTTTTTTTGGCCTTCTTGCCTTTATTTGATAGTGCAGTCAAGATCGAGACAGGAATGTGGGGGAGAAGAATGGAGGACGGACCTGCAGGGAAGGCCCATGAGCAGGATTCAAACTCATGACCTCTGTGTTGGGGATTGTAGCCCCTCTACATGGGACGCTAACTCAACCATGTGAGCTATAGCGGTGCCCTTGAAATTCATTTTAAATCAATTTACATAGAAATTAGATTTTAATTACACACGATGTTAAGCTGATGGAATTATATTCACAATATTATATCAACTCCACTCATCAAAATAATGTTTGAGTCACAAAAGGTTTATTAGAATCAGTCAATTACATCTTGCAAATGTTTATTTGTTTAAGTTTAAGGGAACAGGTTGTTTATGTTACTTTGTGGAGTAAGTTTTTAAAGTTCTTGTAAAAATCAAGTTGAGTCCAGTTTGATTGAAAGCTCACATCCTGTTTATGGATCAGTTGCATGATGGTACCTGACATTGTGATCTTTAAACAATTAAATCAGTTCGTCTGGATTATTCTGAGACTGTCTTTGCAGTAGTTTAGGGGCCAATTTAGTTCTCCAGGAGTGCATGTTGGAAGTGGAGCTGCGACAAATAATCGATTAGTTATCAGCTATTAAAGTACTCACCAACTACTTTGAGTCATTTGAGTCTAAATTCTTGTTGTTGTTGTTTTTTTTGCCCTTCTCAATCTTTGAATTTTGTCATCCTGGACTTTTGGGGAAAACAGTTTTCATCACATGACTTGACAATGAAAGTAATTGTTAGTTGCAGGACTGGTGGAAACCAGCAGAGAACATCTGGATATGGCCTAATGGCATCTATTTCTGACATCTGCCATGGATTCATTGAAAAGTGATGCTAAATGCTACCCAGCACATTAAGATATGACAATGAAGAGTATTGAATAATGATCAGTTTACTTTCATATATGACGACAACAAAAAGCAGTAATTCCGTCTGAACAAGAGAATGCCTGCACATCTGTTACCTGTTGGTGTTTCAGCTGGGCTCGGTGTCATCATTGGCTTAGTTTTGCTAACTTCTAAAATAACAAATATTCCCTTTATGTGCATAGTACTTTAACAAAGTGGCATTCTTATAGAACTGGAGTTAAATCCAGTGTTATGTCCTCTTATCTTGGTACTAAATAGGAGACCGTAGACATACAATCACTCAACAGCCTCCCCCAGCATGAGAAAATCACAGGCATGCTAATTTACAGTTAAGAGGGAAATTCTCCATTTCTTCTGTTTTATGCTTGCTGAGTCAGAAATTCAAAGCGGTATGCTCATTATTTATTTACCAACCTAATTATCATGAACTGGAGAGGGATGAAAGTCCTCTTGGTTAATAGATGGTTGGGGGATTCTGCAGAGTTTTTTTCAAAGACTTGTGAGGACGGACAATGTTAGACTGTAGTGTTCAGTCCTGCTTTGTATTTTTGTTGGCCTTGCTATATTTTAAATCCCATTTCCAGTGACATCCTTGTGTTTTTAGCTTACATAATACATTGTTTGTGAGCCTATAAAATGTTTTTACTCTCTCTGGAGGTTTTGCCCTTTTATTCCTGTACAATGCTGAAAAACAATGAATTTAATTGGGCTTTTTTTTTGGACAAGAATTTACAGAAAAACTCTTTCATGCCCAAGTGACAACAGATTTCTACCAAATAATGTTCTTTAAAATATAACATGTAAAATAAGTGAGCGCTTAAAGATTCACCCCCTTTAAAGTGACTAATTCAGCACAGGTGCAGCCAGTAGGTGCTAGAAGTCAAAGTTTTTGAAAAGAAGATCATCTGAGTGCACTGACTGTGTTTCAGTCATTGTAGTAAAAAGACACCTGTTTCTGGAAGGTCTAGTCACTGGTGAATCAGTCCTCCCAGACCACAAAGACAAAAGAACAAGACAAGTAACTCTGTGGAAAGGGTAATGACAAGCATGTCAGGCAACTCGTATTAAATCGGGGCTTGAGTTCTCCAGAAGGCATGTGGGAGAATCTGAAAGAACGTTGTTTGATCTGACGAGACTAAAACAGAGCCTTTTCTCCATCAGACCACACACTATGTTTGTAGTCAGTCATCACTAACACACCTTTACAGCTGTGAAGCATGCTGATGGCAGCATCATGACGCAAAGCATGGTGGTGGCAGCATCATGATGAGAGGATGTTTCTCCCTGGAAGACACGTAAAGGCAGAGAGTAAACTGAATGCAGCACAGTGTAGGGACATCCTGGAGGACAACCTGATGCTGTCTGCAGGAGAACTGCAACTTGGGAGAAGATTTTTTTTTTTTTCAACAAGACAATGACCTGAAGCACACAGCAAAAGCTACACAGAAATGCTTCCAAGACAATGAGTTCAATGTTCTGGAGTGGCTGAGTCATAGGCCAGACTTTAATCCAACTAAGAATTTGTAGCTGGACTTGAAAAGGGCTGTTTACTCATGATCTATGTGTAAGTTGACAGAGCTTGAGAAGTTTCGCGAAGACCAATGAGGATAAAACTGCAGAGTCCAGATGTTCAGGCTGATAGAGACCGATCCGCACTGGCCTAATGCCATGACTGCAGCCACAGGTACATCTACCTAATACTGACTTGAAGGGGATGGAGATTTATGCTATCATTTATTTTTATGTTTTTAGTTATTTGATACTACTTTGTAGAATTCAGTTTTCACTTTGACAGGGAAGAGTCTTTTTTTGAAAATTTCTGTGAAAAGCCAAATTAGATTGACCTTCATTCAATGTCGAAATGCAATAAAAGCGGAAAACTTCCACGGGGGTGAATGCTTACTAAAGTTGTGGTCACATGGAGAGGTTTTGGAGAGCACATTTTAAAATACTCAAGTGACTGTTCAGAGTTGATAGGAGTTCAAAAATGTAAATTCGCTAATGGATCCTAGCTGGCATGGGTCGAAGCTCAGTGGGCCTGGGAAAAAGTATCCTTCACATGTCAGGGTTCGGGCCTGGTTTACTCATTTCATACAAATACATATTAGTTTGACAACATAAAGAGGATTATTGTTGAAACGACCCTTTGTGTTGCCTTGATACCTGAAAGCTTGCTGTGTATTTAGATCCCACACTCCAGCTCTTGGCCTCGGGTTTGATTCTGATCCAGTAAGTGTTTGTTCCACAGCCAGTCAAGAAGTAGGCAGTAGCTTTACTGTAAACACAATTATGCTAACTGTGGCAAGATTCAGCGACCACATGAAGGGAGGTCGACTCTCACGCAAAACACTCGCTCAGGCACTCTCACACACTATACTTACTCACTCGCTTACACGCTCATAAAGCCAAACACGGCACTCATCCGCACCTGCAGTCTCACGGTACGGACACACATGGACAAACACCTACACATCGTAAACAGCTTCCTCTGCGGTCGGCGTGATTAGAAAGAGTCCAACGAGGGGGCCGGCCCCCTCACTGCCCCCCGACCACAACAGACGCCGGAGGCTTCTCAGACCAAACACTCCACAGGAGGCCTCGCCGATGGTGTCCAACGCTACCTGCAGCACACAACAAAAACACACATAGCTGAAGAATTTAAGAAAATATTTTGATAGCTCGCTACTGCACGCAAGGTGATTCACACATGCATTCATTTTTATTCTCTTTCCAGCACACACACACACACACACACACACACACACAATGCCCAGTGTCTCACCTCAGGCAAGCATCTGTTTGGTCAATAGTGTCATTTACAGAATAACACATCATTCTTTCCACTGTGGGAGTGGGCAGGGCTCTCTTTTTGGTTTCAGAGTCACTGTACTCCCTCCAGCCAACACACACACACTCTCGCACACAACCATATTCAACCTTACACACCCTTTGCACCACCACAACTGTTATTCCTCTTAGCAGCGACTTTAAGGGAATCCTCGGCTGGCGCGCTCCGGAGCGACATTAGCACTCCTACCTCGCTTCACTGACCTCAGGCAGGCAAACTGACAGATTTATCTCCATTTCAATTAGTTTAAACAACGTGCAGATTAATACTGCCAGAGGGGGGAAAAGTTCAGATGCCCCGGCTGTGGAGTGTGTCACTGCTCTGGGCCCCGCTGACGCTGACCAGACATCGATCCAGATTGGCTGGATGTTTATTGAACATCGTTTGGGGGGCTTGACATTTCCCACAGAGCAAGGCGCATTAGTTTCATTATTCACCACAAAGTCAAGTGAAAAGGCTGTGTTTAATCAAACAAACCGCCGGCGAGGATTCTCCGTTTAAGAGAGCAACACTTGAGCTGGAATGTAGCTGCAGACGTCACTGATCTCCAAGGTGACTTCATGTCATTCGGCACTAAAAAATACACTCCACAGGCTTCGTTTTCCAAAAAAAGGAAAATTCAATTTTCTTTATATTTGTCTTCTTAACCCTCTGAACCTTGAACAGTTTCTGGGCGCTGCTTTGCTCCTGTCAAATTTTTTGCTCACTGTCGGCTCATTTTTCACTGCAACATAAAGAATGGGAGAGAGAACGTACAAAATGCCTTTTGTGCAGTTTGACACAGTTATATTGTCATAACTGACAAAAAAGTAAAACAAAAGTTTAATTTCTTTCATCATTTGCTTTACAAAAATGTAAATATATGCAAATAGTGGCTCTACATTTGATAGATATTTTACTATTTACATTTTTACAACATCTACAAACTTCCTCACACTGCCTTGCACATCAGAAAGATGTTTCACCAACAACTTACTCCTCTGCACACTGTTTTTGAACCGCATTGCGTTTATTTCATGGATTTAAATCTCACTTTTTTTTCACACTTGCCTCTTGTCTTCTCTGTCTAAACTCAGCGTGCAGTTCACTGAATTTTTGTCACGTGACTGTTGGTCACAGCTGAGTCACTTGTGGCTTCTCAGCTGTGCTGAGGAGAGCAGATTTTTTTTTAGCTTTTTTTTTTTTTTTTTACAGGATCTGGTGTAAATGGTGTATTTTTGGCAAATTTTAAAATGAAACATGTGGAGTAAAGTGATTTTGATTTAGCTGATTTTCCCAACAGATCAGCTTTCAGTTTTATTCGTAATGTGACAATCTGTAACACGTGTCCTTTAAAGGCAGTTCACAATAAGTATACAGAAAAGTCCCAACAAATCCAAAGTTTTCTTTGGAACCCCTGTGAGCAAACACTATGTAACAGTTACACATGATTAATTCAACGACTATCTGAGAGTTGAAAATCCATCCATTCTATCAGTTGTTACACTGTCTGGCTTGATAAATAGTTATTATCCATCCATCCAGTATCCATACCACTTCATTATTATAAGTTGATTTTTATTTCTTTATTTTAGGATAATGTCCCTTTATCACCTGCTTGTGTTTTGTTTGGGTTCAGAGGGTGAAACCTCACTGTGGAAACAAACACCGATCAAAAACCTGTCCATTTCCATCAGCTGCATTGGTGCATCTGACATTTAGCAGGTCTGTCTGTCTGTCTGTCTGTCTGTCTGTCTGTCGGTCTGTCTATGTGTCTGTCTGTCTGTCTGTCGGTCTGTCTATGTGTCTGTCTGTCTGTCTGTCTCTCTGTCTGTCTGTCGGTCTGTCTATGGTCAATCCTTCTGTTCCAGCTGGAGAAAAACAATTAAATGCCTTATTTCACTGTTTTCAAACTCAGTTTTGTCGATACATTTGTCTGAGCCGCTGCACTGCCGTAACTGAGTAGAGACTAGAAGCTTCTCAGTGGCCAGCTGACTAGAAGCATCCACTGATGCATGGAGGCCTTCAGGAACATCTGTAAATTTTAGCTTCAGAAAACAACTTGGGTTTCTCTCTCCTCCTCTGGACTGAGTGGCATCACAGATAACAACAAGTAAATTCTTAGCCTTTGAGAAACATTAAGATGTGGTAAAACTGCAACATTATGCATCAAATATAGCGGCCAAAGCATAGCTGGGAGGAGACTTTGCTGCTGTTGCATTGACATTCCAAAATTGAAAATGTGTGCAAGAAGCAGCGAAGAGTTGAAATGTTAATATTTATCTCTGCTTATAATACAAGCAAAGTAGAGCCACCTTTTGCTCACTCTAAGTCCTACATCAACAAACATTTTTCTGCACTTTTACTCCTGTTTACAACTAGTTACATAATCTGTTACATTTCTGGTGTGCAAAGAAACTTTCTCAGTTTGAGTGCACCTCCATGAGAGCACCAGATGCATCAGTGTAAACAGTTATTCCAGCGAAATAGTTGCCCTTTATCTGCATCTTGTAATGCAGTGATAAAAATCTGTGTCAGAGAAAATGGAAAAACATTGTTTGAAAGTGAAACCTCTCATCTGCAGCGTTTCTCCAGAAAGGTCATGAAGCTGAAACCGCCCACAGGTATTGTCGAAGCGTAGCCTTTCCTGCTTCCTGTGTCAGATGTGGCTTTGACACTCAAAGCTCAGAGTGCGTTTTCAGGGACATGACATTACTCAGAATTTGACTCATCTAAAAATGTCATGAAAATCCATCACACTCAACACAAGATAAAGTGGCTGCAGCTAAAGTTATGATCTGTGGCCAAGCTGCAAAAATGTTGGAGAGTCAATTGTTTGAAATCTCTTGTTTAATTCTCCTATCAGCTGTTTTTCTCTTGAGTGAAATATCAGCTGTTCAAAAGTAAAATCTGCCTTTTTATCCTTCAGACAATTGGCTCACTTTAGACAAACTGCTGCCATTTTGAAATGCATCTAGACGGGAGAAAAAAAAAAGGGAGAATATTTGCAGAGAACAATAGCAAAATAGCAGATGTGGTTTTGGGATCCACTGCAACCATTATGCAAAAGCAATAATCACACAGGGATGAATTCATTTTAAAGGAGGCTAATCTTTACTGACAGTTGCCTCAGCAGGCTAGAATGCAATACAGCTCGACCACAAAACATTTGAAATCAAAATCTGTCACGTAGCTGTCACCACCGCTGTTGGCTTTTTCTAAACGTTACAAGTTTCCATCTGCTGCCTTGTTGAAAGTCGTTCTTGGAAACAGAGGAAATCATTAACTGGGGCAGAAGTGGAGAGCTAAAAACACCAAAAGAGAAAATACTTGACAGCATATTGTTTCCTGGAAGGCAGAAACATCTTGATTGAAAT
>NW_007579113.1:73122-74619 GCF_000690725.1 Stegastes partitus | reverse complement strand
TTAAAAATCAGTTAACGGCTGATGAATAGTGTAATAGTGGCAGTTTTTAAAAACAGAAACATGACTTTTGAATCTGCCTGTGGTTTTCAGGCTTCGCTCCGTTAAGACAGAGTTGACATTTAGGAGAAAGTGAGACACTTTTCAAACAAAACTGGTTTTGAAATCCGTCTCTGCTCTAATCTTTGCTCTGAGCACCATGTTTCATTCTGCTGCGCTCACAAAGCAGCACAGGCAACAGGATAATGACCCCGAAAACCTCGCAAATCAACCCTCGGAGTCAAAATCTATTTCTTAACCGAGGCACTGATGGGCCTTGCGCAAGTGCTTGTCACAGCTCTGCATGTCAGCAGGCAGCACTCTGGTACCCACATCGCCGGCTTTTCAAGTCAGGCTAAGTCCCCATGATTTGATTTGTCTTCTCGATAATTGCGACAATTACACACAGCATTAGTTGAGCCCGTCCACCCATTTCTGGTCATGGCTGCAGGACGAGGCTTTTACTGTAGGAAATGACGACGCTGTCACGCGAGGTGTTAACGTCTCCGACCTCAGACAGATTTGGTGGATCTTGGATAGACTTGTTTCTGGTAAGACTCCCTGACGGAGCAGCAGAAGGCCAGGAAACACTCGCTCATACAGTCGTCATGTGTCTGCTTGTGTGTTTTTGTGTGTCAGAGGGTTTGGCAGTGTGGTTGTGGTGCAGATCTCACTTCTGAGAATATTAATCTGCTTTGATGGTGTTTGTTTCGTGTTGCAGATTTATGTTTTTTATACGTGTTTTCTGGTCTACACACAAATATATATATAGACAGAAAATAAGGACATGTATGCTCCTCACCTTTTCCAAGGTGTGGCCTTGGAGCACCTCAACATCTCTGATTCATCAACCACACAGAAAATTAATACAATTATAACAGAAATTGAACGTGACAGTGGTTACGTTAATGATCCTTTTAACCACATGGAGAAGTTTGCAGTATGACTCTAAGTTACTGCCAAAGAGTTCACAGTATTACGGGTATTATGATGTTTAAATTTAGTGCTTTACTACTGTATTTTGCAGATAGAGTATTATTACTGTGTTTAAGTTTACACGATGATGGTAATGTTTGCTTTACTGCAAACAATTAGTAGATGTAAACAGCGTCATCCTGTTAAAAAATCAACCAAAGGTGATAATTTGGCTTTTATGTGCTCAAATTTCAAACTTGCTCTGACATTTCAAACTGCTAGGGATAAACTTTTTACAAATCTCAGAACAAACATGCCCCTTAGAACTGTGTTAAGAGATGCAGAGTGATTCACTGTAATTGCTTCCAGTATATTGTATGTGAGAAAACTGACCCTAATTCATCAAAAAACAAACAAGAATGACACCTAAAGTAGCAGAACCTGGTGCGACACACTCAGTATAAGTTCCCAGACAATAACCCAGACACCAATATGCATAAATCCAAATCTAACACCAGATGTTAAGTTTTACTAAAACTGTAAAAA
>NW_007579113.1:63589-72304 GCF_000690725.1 Stegastes partitus | reverse complement strand
ATGGTGGTGGCAGCATCATGATGTGGAGATGCTTCTCAGCAGAAGGAGAAGGTAGAGGGTAAAATTAATGCAACAAAGTAAAGGGAATTCCTGGAGGCCAACCTGATGCAGTCTGCAGAGAAGTACAGCTTTGGAGAAGATTTGTTTTCCAGCAAGACAATGAATGGAACATACAGAAGAAGCTACACCGAAATGGTTTAAATACAACAAGGTGAATGATGTCTTTTAACCATCTACTAATGGACCTACTAAATACTGACTTGAAGGGGTTTCTTATGCAGTCACTTGTTTTACATTTTAGAGTTTTAATTATTCCACCCTACTTCACTTTGACATGAAAGAGTCCTATTTTTGTAAGTTCTTGTCAAAAAAGCAGAATATAAAAACCACGATTTGATGTTAAAAAGCAATAAACTGGGAAAACTTCCAACGAGGGTGAAATCTTTTTATAGGCATTGTACATTTGATTGGCCACTTTGTTAGATACACCTGTTAAATTCGAATCAATCCAATAGCTTTGACTTTTAAAAAGCTTCTACAGATGACCAAGAAAAGTCTTATTGAGATAAACAAGCTGTTTAACAAGAGCATCCTGGCCAAGGCAGGCAGCAGCACAATTTAACAGGCAACAGACATAGAACTATTTAAAAGAGGTTTACATAAAGATTAACAGTGCATTACAGTATAATAAAATCACAAAGCTATATGTCATAAGTCATCAGAGTCAATGATCCTGCAGTGCCAGTGTGAGTCACAATATGTTCAGCTCAATGTGCCTCCAAGTCACATAAAGTTGCTTTGAATCCATTTAGTGAGATCAGCTCTTTAGGATTCGGGTAGTTTTGCAACTGATTCCAAACAGAGAGGGCAGCTTAACTCAAATGCCCTTTTCCTCAGTTCACTTCGGGCTCTGGGTGCACATTGCAGAAATAAGTTCTGTGGGTAAAGACAATGGCTTTCCATATTTTTCTGACAAACATAGATCTCTTTGTAAACAAGAGCATACCAATGACTTGGACATCAGGAATTGGGAGCACTTTTAAGTATAATGCAGTCCACGACTTCACCATCATCACTATTAATCCAAAATAAACATAATGATGGATAAATATAACAAACTCAAATGTGGAAGCTTTGAAAAACTACATGTAAAGACTGCAACTAATGATAATTTTCAGTTGATTCTTTTGTCATTTAACTGATTAATAGTATATCAGAAAATGGTGAAATATATTAGTGTTTCCCAAAAGTCCAAGATAACAAATGTCTTCTTTTGAAAGCAAAAAATATTCGCACAATCCCACACAATGTGTTTATTTAAAAAAAAAAAAAAAGAAGATAATTCATTATCAAGCTATTTAGTGATTAATTTAATAGTTGACAACTAGTCAGTTATTCTTTGCACATTTAGATAAGATTAGATACACTTCACTGCCTCCAAAGAGAAATTTGCCTTCACAGGACAGTATTGCAGTACAATAGATTATTTTATTGTCACAGCACAGCGTACATCAGGATTAGGAAGCAATCCCACTCATACAATCAGACAACCCTTAGGAGGAAACCTGTTCAGTTATCTAATCAGCCAATCACATCACAGCACCTCAGTGCATTTGAACCATGCAGACATGGTTCAGAAAACCTCCTTAAGGTGAATTACGTGACTTTGAACGTGGCCCGGTTGTTGGTCGGACTATTTCAGAAACTGCTGATCTACTTGGATTTTCACGCACAACCATCTCTAGGGTTTACAGAGAATGGTCCCGAAAATAGAAAATGTCCAGTGAGCAGCAGTTCTTTGGGCCAAAATACCTTGTTGATGCCAGAGGTCAGAGGAGAATGGGCAGACTGGTTCCAGACGACAGAAAAGGCAACAGTAACAAAATAAGCACTGTTACAACCCAGATGGTTTGCAGAAGACCATCTCTGAAAGCACAACGCCTAGAAGCGTGAAGCAGATGCTCTACAGCAGCAGAAGACCACACCAGGTGTCACTTCTGTAAGCACAGAACAGGAATCTGAGGCTACGATTTACCAAAACTGGACAATAGAACATTGAAACATTGCCTGACCTGATAAGCCTTAATTTCTGCTGGTGGTAGGGTCAGAATTTGGTGTAAACAGCATGAAATCATGGATCCATCCTGCCTTGTATCAGTACTTCAGGCTGCTGGGCCCGTAATGGTGTGGGTGATGTTTTCTTTGATCACTCTGGGCTCCTTGGTACCAATTGATCATCATTTAAAACCCATAGCCTCTCTGAGTATTGCTGCTGACCATGTTCATCCCTTTATGACCACAGAGGACAATCTTCTGATACAACTTCCAGCAGGATGACGCTTCAGGTCACTAAGCTCAAATCATCTCAAACTGGTTTCTAGAACATGACAATGAGTTCATTGGACTCCAGTGGCCTCCACAGTCACCAGATCTACATCTAAAGGGCGTCTTTGGGATGTGGAGCTGACCAATCTGTAGCAACTGCGTGATGATTCATGTCAGTATGGACCAAAATCTCTGGGGAATGTTTCCAACACCTTGTTGAATCTTTGCTGGAAGAATTAAGGCAGTTCTTGGTGACCAACCCTGTACTGGCAAGGTGGACCTAACAAAGTGGCTGTTGAGTGTAGAATAAGAAATGTACAAGTATAAAACTATAAAAATACATTTAAAAAAAGGTACAAGTTTAACCTATAAACAATCTATAATTATTACAAATAATAGTAATGTATTATTATGAATTAATACGCATATATACACACATTACAATTACTATTATTCATACACATTTCTACATACATTACTAATCATTCTAGTATTCACAGCTGTCTATAAATATGTACATACATGCATGTATATTTATATGTCCATGTATAAATTATTCATTATAGTTATGTGTGTGTGTGTCTATATATAATAATGTAGCAAATAAATGTCACATCCAAGACGTATAGCGTCATAACCAGGACATTATTGTCCATGTAAACCCACAAAAGATGATTCAAACACCCTCCCGCAGGGTGACTCTCCCCGGGGAGGAGTTTGTTTGGAATAACATGCAAAACCTTCCACACCCATCCACTCAGAATGTGCACAAGTGTCTCCCTTTTCCCCTCAGACAGCTCCTCACACAGAGACAACAGTCTGCTGCCCTAAATATCTGATTTAGACAGACAATAACCGCACGAGTAAACACAACAAAGGGACAGAAGAGAGGGCAGACAGTGAACACAATTTCAAAACTCATCAACATTCTTAACAGAAAGTATTTGCATAATGTCGCCAATCTAGCACTGGTGAAATGAGACCACAAGAAAATATACATCACAATTATGCTGTAACATCCGTGATTTATTGTATGAGATGGATTCGGCGAAATAAAGCTCTTTGTGCAGAGCAGTTGGACAGACGGAGTCTTCAGAGACCTGTTTTGGTAGGAAGACCATAATTGCTTTGAATTGGCTCTTGCGCAAATGCAGCCGGCTACAGTATGCTGAGAAAGCATTATAGTGAGCAAATGTGCGCGTGTTTGTGCGTTCGGGTGTCTCTGCACACGCATGGCCGAGGCTTTTTGTGTGTGCGCGCTTTTTTTTGTTGTGCAGTCTCCTGACTTGATGAAGTGGGTCCACTGAGCCAAAGTGTTGCTGAGAGTTCAGAGTCATCAGTGAGGATCCTAGTGAGACAGCAGGCGACCACAGGTTTGGTCAGGACATGGTCAAGCCTGGGTCAGGGCAGGGTCCGAGGGGAACGGCTATATTAAGTCACTGAGTTTGTTTCAGGGAATGTTTTTAGGGAAAGGAGCTGACCCGTGTTTTTGGGTTCATTGTACTGTAAGTTGTTTGTGCTATTCTTTCTGCTGCTCCTGAATCAAACCTCGGCTGGGCCGCCTCTCGATCTCGCAAATCATTTTAAATTTCAGTGTGAGCAATTCTGGATGTTTGGAAATGTTATCAGGCTTCTGTACAAGAGTATTTGTACGGTTCTAAATCTTTCTGAATCATTTCTGTTTTCACCGCAGAAACTGGGCAAATTGTTTTCCCACAGAGGTTTTTTTTTCGTCTTCCATTAATCCTTCATAATGTGCAGCTTGATATGGAATGTTACTGCTGTGCCACACCGCTGTTACACAGGGAGAAATTAGTCTCGTTTCAACACAGGAGATGACAGCAGGGTAATTTGTCATTTTCTACAGTTTTAATTGAACTTTTTAGCCACATTTTCGAGTAATAAACTGAACAAAAATATGGTTTTCTTTTCTGGCTCATAAAAAAAGTTAAAAAATGTCATTTCTATTCTGTTATTGTTGGCATCAGTATTCCACACCCTGTTCAGGTGTGGTTGACAAAGATCAGATAACGTGACAGACACTGTTTTATAGAAGGCTAAATTAACCCTCTGAAACCCAAGCAGCTGTTTCTGGATGTTTTTTTTTTTTTTGCTCCTGTCACATTTTTACTCACTGTGGACTCATTTTTTCCTGCAACATAAAGTTCTGCATCTCTATGGAAACAGCAAAACTATGACTAGAAGAAGAGGGAACTCAGAAATGTCTTATGTGATGTAGAACACAGTTAGAATGCCGTAAATCATCACCCAACAAAAAGAAAAGAATGCAAACTGGAATCATGATAGTCACGATTCTTTGTTTTTGCAGTCTCTGGCTGATAAATCTTTCAGTTGTGGGGATTTTTGGAAAAAGAAAACTCGCTTTTCAAACTCACAAATTGGCTTTGGGATTAAGATGGTTGAAATGCAGCTTTATTCAAATGACAGATTTTCACAGATGATGAGAAAAGGATGGGGATGGGTAGTTTACCGCTGGGTGCTGCCGTGTTAGTTAGGGTTGTAGTCAGGCACTTGAATGTCCACACCTAGACTATTTGTTACCAAAGAAGTTATATAAGACAGCATCATACGACAGTTAATTTGGCACATGACCTTAGACCACGTGCCAATACCTAAAACCAGGATCGTCCATCTATGAAACCATTGGTGTTCGGCTCCAGAGATGCTGACGAAGCCTTTGGCGTGATCAACCGGACAATATCTTATCAAACTGTGAGGAGATTATGGTGTCGTAATCTGCTCCAGTGGGCGACCACTCATGTTGGTTGGATGCTGGAAAGATAGTGGACGATCCTTTTCACTGATGGAGGCAGGAGACTGAGAGTAATGATCCACAGACAAAGCGAATCAATATCAAGATGAAATTGAAATTTTCACCGCTATCAGTTGACGTTTAGACAACGTGTCTGTCAGGACCTCCCAGCCTCAGCCCTTGCCTGTCTCCTTCTTTTTCTCTTCGTCTCCCTCTCTTCTCCCTCCTCTCTCTCTCTCTCTCCTCCTTGCTCACCCTCTCAGTCACTCCAGCCCTGCTCAACCTGCCTGATTACATATACTGGAGACAGCTGTGGGGATCGGCTCACCTGAACTCAATCATCCACCTCCTACTATAAAAGCCCAGCTCATTCTACTACACCCTGCCGGATCATAGACTTTCATTGCCTGTATTTCTGCCGGTCCCCGTTCTGTCTCCTGGCTGCTATCTCTGAGCCAACTGTGACCTGAACACCCCCCCTGCATCAGTAATACTCTCTCTACCTGGATCCTCCCCAACCTGTTTCCAGCCTGTACCTGCCCCCAGCCTCGTTCCAGCTTTCCCCCAGCCCTCGCCAGATCCCGGATTCCCCGAGTCTGTCTGCCCCCTTCAGTGTATGTACCCTGTTTTGTAGATTTTAGCTTAGTTTTTATATTCGGAGTTCTTGGGTTTTCCCTTCTGTTCTTAGTTGAGAATTTTCTTAGTTTTTCATAGTTTCGCCCCCTTTGTGAATTAAGTTTGGTTTCCCCGTTCTCTGTTTCCCCTTCATTTTAGTTTTTGTGCTTCATATTGATTTCCGTTTAATCCTATCCTTTTCACCTGTCTGTCTGCCTAATCTGTGTCTGCATCTGCACCTTCCCTAACCCGTCGTGACAGTGTCCTCATGTCTCCAGCATCTGCACTGTTCTTTATAGTAGCAGCTAAAAACATTCCAGTCTTAACATGGCTTGCAGACTGTCTTCATCTCTGTCTCAATCTGTCTCAATCAACAGTCGATTAAATGTTCAAATAGATGGAGTATGGTGAACCTTATCACAAATGTTCAAAAAGCTAGTTATGACACAGACATGTGGTTGTGTTTGCCCCTCAGCCATAGTAACACCATCTCCATAGACTCTGGTTTGTCTTGAATACACTGTGGCTGGTTGGAAGTCATGAACCACCACAGAAGTCTTTGTCATGGGGCCCCTTGCTAGCTAAACCCCCAACACAAAACATCAGAACTGTCTGCTTTCTAACACAAAACTGCCAGTATGAGTGATCACCTCTGTTGGTCGCTACAGTATTAAAACACAAACTTAGTTTTCTATCTCATGAAACAGTAAGAGGTGGTGCAACCAGCTAATTTACAATACATTTTATGGCGAGCACATCCTTCGTCTTCTGCCTTATTGGTAAATATACATTTAATTGGGTAAATTATTAATCAGTAACATCCCTGAACTCCACATTTGCCACCCATCCTACCTCTGTGGGACACTCTGGGTGTCAACAATCCCTTCCCCCAACATGTCTGACAACTTTGCCACAACCTTCAAGAAGAATGGAACAGCAATTTACAAGCAACACTGACAACCTCATCAAATCTACGGATGCCAGTGGTGGACACATTTCCTTCTGATTTGTGATTTCTGGTCCACTATTCTGTCGTAGAAACAGCATGTGTTGGAAGAACAAATGCTTACTCCCCTATGTTAAAAAGAATGTATAGAATTTTTGACTATCCCATGCTGCGTTTGTATTTTTGTTCTGTATATTCTCGTAGCATTGCATAATCTGAGCTACCAAATGGCAAGCGCTGTTATCTCTAAAAATATGCAATGTGTCAGTGCAACAACCAGCTGTGTGCTTCATGTGCACATTTGTAGCCCCGTGGGATTTTCCCAAACTTCTTTCCCAGACTCGAAGACAGCTCGTGTGCATTACCCGCTGCAGTACAGTAGGCAAAATGCTCATCCATTCATGAGGAGGACCTCCAGTGTTGTCCTAACCTCCCATTACACGCCATCAATCTGTCACCGTCACAGCCTTGTTACTGTAAGGTCTGTTCCACTTGAAACAAGCCTCTAATTATACTCCCAGTCAACTCCCACTGGACCACATACTGTACGCTGCGCTAACCAGCCACACTGCACTGTAGGTCTGCATCCATAGTCAGTGTGCAAACTTTGTCATGCGTCTTGGCCTTTCAGATTCCCAAAACTCCACTCAGAATAGCATATAGGACAACACACATTAACACCCTCCTCAACAAGCTGATGATTGAAGCAACATATGAAGAGTCGACCACCGTTTTCTATGTTTGGCTCTCTAAGGATATGAAGCCTGGTTAAACAGAACAAACAACTCTCTCTCTGTCTTTTTTTTTTTTTTTTTCTGTTTCTCTCGGCCTAAAGAGTGGGAATCGACACAGTGGCCCTGAAATGATTAGTGGTTTAAGTCATTTTCATCCCACCGCATGTGTGTTAGTGTGTGTTTGTTTGTGCCTGAGTGTAAGCAATAAAATAGAAACGGGGCACCGGGCAAACCAATCTGTGGGTGGAGGAAACTTAGAACCAATGCGATGATGACATTGCCTTTGGTCGCGCTGTTGACAGTTGCTAAGCTGGAAAGATGTTATTTTGGCTTTCTTGCATGAGGGGTAAATTGCGAGAACACGTGTTTCTCCAGTATCAGCAGAACAGTTTGACCTTGTGTGAGGCTTTTGTCACAGCATGCATGTGTGCAAATGTGAACCCGGCAGCCTTTCACCTCAGCTTCACCCTCCTGGTATCTGCATCTTTTAAGAAGCTGAACTTGTAACCTGCCTTAATGCCGAAGATTAGCCTGGAGTCTGCCACTATAAACAGGGTGACTCATGTTCATTAGAAGTGAATGGACAGCACAGATCTCACTGAGGTCAGGGCACCGGCGATTAAAAAACACCCGTTGACAGAGCAGTTCCCCGTCACCGCCTCTGTTATTCTTGATCCACGCACAGCCGCCGTCTACCGTTTGTGGGAACTTTGGTATCAATGTAATGAGGCCAAAGGTTCTCGTTTTTTTTTTTTTAAATTTCCTTGGGTTATGTTGTATTTCCTATGGATTTGTAACTGGACTTGGACGCATCCGAAAGCCAAAAGATTCAGCGAAAACAGATGAGTGTATATTATCTTACTGCTCTGCATTTTCTGAGATGTCACAGAGTTATGAATTAGCCCATAAATCATCATTACGGGGGTAATATCTGCGCTCTGACCCCGGTTTCGTCTGTGTAATAGATGCTGGATGAGATGAGGCCTGTGTAACACAAGACGTTAAATATGGACCACACAGGAAACTGGGGAGGACAAGGAGCCACAAACTCTGCATACCTTTGCATCAGACACCAAACTCCAAACATGACCTCCTTCTGTTTACTGTTAATTCGGCTTCTTGTGTCTTATCAGGCTTGTGTGAGAATAGTTTCCTGACTATGTTGCAGATGATGATTTATTTATTTGGAAAAAAATATTATATATAGACTGAATAGGTGTGTAAGTGTACACTGAAATTTTTTTTTTTTTAAAAACAGTGTAACTCTGGCAGCAACGATGCCGGAAAAAATACGTAAAAACAACAAAAGAAAACAAAACACA
>NW_007579113.1:36106-62980 GCF_000690725.1 Stegastes partitus | reverse complement strand
TTTTTCTCTGATTTTAATGCAAAACAGGAAAGATCTTTAAAATAACAGTTTCAATTCATTAATACATAATTAATATAATACCAATTTTATATCCTTAAATATACATCATTTTCTTTCAAAATAACAAAAAATAAATATAAGTTAATAATAATCTGATATTTTTAAATCCCTATTTTTTTTCTTATTTAAATACAACTTGGTCAATTTTGGCCTCTTCTAACTATGAATGTGTAAATGACTACGTCTTTCTGTGATTTTACTAATTATTATCTTTAATTTTAAAAAATGGGGAAAACTAGAATAACAATATTTTTTTAAACAACTGCTAAAAACATTATTATTATCATTAGTAGTAGTAGTATTTCACAATGTACTTAAAAGTGGTGTTATAGCAGGTTCCAAGGATGTTGGAGAAGTTGCCACACTTGTGCTATGGACTTCTTCCGTCTCAGTGTCTTTCACCTCTCTATGTAATCCCAGACTGACATCCCAGACATGATGAGATCACGGCTCTGTTTCTACTATATCATCTGCTGCAGTATTTCATTTTGTGGCTAAAGATACTTCTTTATGACTGCGGCTGGATGTTTGGCTCAGCTGCAGAAAGAATTTGAGAAGATCAGACGCCTCCATGACAGACGAGAATCTAAACATCTAAACTCCCAGCAACTTGTACATGCTATCCAGAGGTTTGTCTAAATAGTGTTACAGGGACTTTGTGCCCTCATACTCCCGGCTTGTGCCCTCTTACCCAGTGTTTCCTGTACGTTCATTTAACAGCAGTGGCGGCCCGCCATTCCTAAATCCTCGCCGCCGCTTCTTTAAATTTCTTTCTTTTTTTAAATTTTTTTTTAATTGTTGCAAATACACCACCTCCGAATGTCTCCACCTTCACAGCAGAGTCCTGCACTGGGTTGGGTACTTGCGACTACTTCAGTAAACTACAGATAACTATCTTGCTCAGTCTCTACTCTTTGAGGGGTTCATACGACATTAATTACTCGCGAGCACTAAGGTAAACTACAGATAAATATCTTGTACAGTATCTACTCTCTGGGGGTTTATGCGACGTTAATTGCTCACGAGAGACGGCCTTGAAAGTGACGCTGTTTATTCCGCTCATAGAAAAGACCGCGTGACAAAACAAAAAACTGACTTGGTTTCATCTTGGACAAATCTGACATTAAAACGCCCGGGTTTGCTCTTTTAAAGCAGCGACAGCAGCCTGCTGTGTGGGGAGTTCAGGGAACATCGTAAACTGTAGAGTCTATTGATAAGAAAACGTTTAGCCGGTCATTTGTTTTGTCTGTGACAAGGTGGGAAGTACGAACAAATGAGAAAGTTGGTCACACTAGTAAAAAATAATGCAGTGATGTATGGCGTGGCTCTAACTTGGCTCCTGGCCGAAGGAAAAGCAACCGGTTCTTTGGAGGTGGCAGATTGGAACCAACTAAGCACTGGCCCTAGCACCAGCACAGAACTAGCACCTGGTTCTTCTTGGTGGAAAAGGGGTAGAGTCAGAGGAGGATCGTCTTGGAGAATAGGGCATCGATTTACTGGAGGAAAGGTAGACTTATTAGCTTAAGGTAACTCAGAATAGATTTTACAAGCCAAATAGACTTTGGCAAAACATTGATGGCCCGCTATTGCTACGTAGCATATCGGTATCTTAAGTTAATTGGGCCTGGGGCCTACTCAGTGTTGCTAACATCAGTAAACTAACTGATCGCATTAAGCTAACATCTACACGCCGTGATGGAACTGCTGACTGCATCTTCAGATGAGCTTGTTCAAGTATATCTCTAAGAGGAGAAAGACACATGATGATGATGATTCTAGCCAGATGAAGGTCAGGTAAAAAATAGTGTAATAATATATCATCAGACACAAACTAGAAACATTTTTAAAATGATTAGGGTGTAGGAAAATGAGAGAAACAATCTCATTATTGTTTCTATTTGTAGGTGAAGACTGACCAGAGAAACAGGCTTCAGGGGATCAGCTTGCATCATGTATGCTGCTGAGCATCAGCTGCCACCTCTCAGAGAATTTCTCTACAACAGCTTTAGAGCGGGACCTTTGACAGAAAAGGTCGCAAGCTGTTTTTGTTAACGCTTGGGCATTTAAAGATGTCATCCCGCAGGTCTTGCTCCCTGACACTGTTACACTGGTTAAAGTATATGTATGTGCATCACGGTGCAGTACGAGCATGTAGGAACAGTCCAAGTACCAGTAAATAGAAGTTTTGCCAATACTAGTATCTGTCATGTTTTCATTTACAGAGCACAGTTGTATTACCATTCTAACCAAACAACAATTGCTCAACAGTTGATAATGTCTTGATTTCTGAAGTTTCATGAGCTAAAATTTCTCCATCAGATAGCCTCAGAATGTCCCATTTAAGGTTCAATTTTTCAAAGGCTTCGCGGAAGGGGGGTCTGTCTTCACCTTCTGCTAATACTGATCAATTAAAACTGCTGTGATCTTAGGATCAGGCTGGGGACATGCCTACATAGTACTAGGGATCAAGTTTTTTTTATTCTTGTTTTTGTTTCTTCCAATCTGAGTTATTTAATGTCTGCCAGTATCCAATGAAATTTTCCTAGATATTACACTTTCAAGTGTTGTAGATTAGCTGTAGTTTAATACTGTAGTGACCAGCAGAGTTCCATGTTGGCAAGCAGAGAACATTGTGAGGGGTTAGCTGGTAATGTGGCACCATGACAGAGTTCTGACGCTTAATGACATCCATCCAGCCAACAAGTATTATTTAATATTATTTTTGTGGCCTTGACAATGGTTTTACATCACAGTGATATATGAAATAGCTGTTTCTTGTCTGTCATTACCTGATTCTGTTTTTTTTTTTACACAATACACCTTCAAATGTAGTTGATTAGCTCTATTTTAGTCTTGTAGCAACCAGAGGAGGTGGGCAATTCCATGTTGGCAAGTAGAGAACATAGAGAGGTTTTGGCTGGTAAAGGGGCACCATGACAAAGTCACTGGTGACACTTAATGATTGACGGTGCTGATTGTAATTATACAAATATTATTTTAGATGGTCAGACAATGGTTTTAACTCTCAGTGATATTTGAAATGGCTGTTTTTGCAGCATTTTTCAATTCACCTTCTACCATCAAAGGGTCAAGTAAAAACCTGGGACACCCCTGAAGGCTCCTATAACTTTGGAGATTTACTCAGTACATGAATGCCCAGATGAGCAGAGTGTATGGGACGACATGTGCTGCTGTCAGCTCTATCGGCCAACTGCCGAGGAGTGCCTTCGCTGCCCTCCTTGTGGAGCCAGTTTCCCCTCAGGAAGCAAAGTGACTCAGTTGTGGTTTGACATTGTTTGCGAGTGCATATCGTGTATATGTGTGTGAGAACCAGAGAAAGAGGGAGGGAACACACAACTGCAACAGCGTCTGTATGCACATCGCATGCTCACATTCCTGTGTATGTCTATTTGTGTGTTCAAACATTTCCAAGTGATTACACGATTGAGCTGCCGGACTGGCATGCTGTTCCCAGGTCAGTCTGAGGTTTGTCCTGAAATATTCCTCCCATTCCTCACTGCAGGACATGTTTATGACAGTTTGTGCAGACCGCTACGCCCCGTATGTAAAGTCTGAGAGCAGCATGCAGGGTGCTGTCAAAACCAGACAGCACAGAGCAGGACTTGTCTGTTGGATGCGGAAATACTTTGTATGTAGGCCACAATCAGTCAGCTACAACCTAAATAATTTAAAGGGTCATTGCGTGAATCACACAAAAAACAAACATATTTCGTGCTTACAGCTAGCGATGCAGATAGTTTTGGTTTTTATGTGCTGAAGTGTTGAAATATCCTCCTGTGAGTTTTCTGTCACCACCCCCAACGCAATGATGGAGGTGACTGGAATCCTGCTTTTGTGGTGTTCAACGTGTTGAAAAATTACAATTGAAAAACTTAAGAGGAACATCTATTTGTAGAAAGAATGCCTCGGTCGCTCTGGATAATCCACAGACCTCAATCCGAACAGTTTTCGTTGGACCTACTTTCTACAAAAGAAATAGTCCCAGTGAAGCCGTCCAGTGAGGTCTGTGGATTAGCCAGTGCAACCAGGACATTGTTTCTGGGAAGAACCGTTGCTGCTGATGTTTTTCAAATGTCATTTTTTTCCAGTTCTGTGTGTTGTGGTAGAAGTTTAAGAGGCTGATATCTTAAGAACTGGACTCTAAGACCTGGAAAACCTGCTATTATCTGCATGGATAGACATCACTACGCTACAGGAACTCATTCAAAACTAACATCTCAGCAGACTACTGACTCTTTTTTGGTACTTTGAAGAACTTATTCAAGATGGAAACTTGCTGTCTGTCACTTCCACATGTTACAGTCACTGAACTCAAAACAGCAGTTTGTGGGTGTCTTTTTTTTTCTCCTGTCACATTTTTGCTCACTGTGGGCTTATTTTTCATAAAGTCCTGCACCTTTGTAGAAACATCACAACCACGAAGAAGTAGAAATGTCATTTGTGCAGTATGGCACAGTTAGAATGACAGAAATCATTTAAAAGAAAAGAGGCTGAATTTCTTTCTTTTGCAAAAAAAAATTGCTTTTGAATTGTGGTTGAAGAGCTTTTGCAAAAAAAAAAAAAAAAAGTTTGATAGTTTTGTTTTGTGTTTGTTGCAAATCTCATTTTGTGGTCATTTCCTCTCCACATGTTTTAAATATTTAACTGTTTCCATTTGTGTAACCTCTGTAAACTTTTTCACATTACTCTGCACATCATCTGTAGGAAGATGTTTCACCATGCTGAATGTATTTTCCAACAACTTGCTCCTCTGTACACTTCTTCTTTTTTTTTTTTTTTAAACCATGTTGCATTTATCTTATTGATCCAGCATGTTTTATTCTCCTCTCCTGTTTGCTCTGTGCAATCACTGCCTGTTCAGTTCACCTGAAAATAATTTCAGTTGAACTTATTTTAACTTGAAAACCGTGAAATGACACGTGAACTGTTAAAAAAGATTGAGTCATCCACACATGCAGAAACATTTTTTTTCTTTCTTTAACTATGTTTTCAGGATTTTTTTTTCCCAATCATAAAAACAAATAATGAAAGAAGAAGAAAGATGGTGAGGAAAGGACAAGGGGTGAAGAAGGGGGGATATGAGAAGTTATGAGGGTAGACGGGGAAAAAGAAAGGGGTGAGAGTGGTGGGGGAGGGAGAGAGGAGGGAGGACGAAGGGTGATGGAGAGGGAGGCAGAGGGAGTCAAGGCTGGGAGAGCTGAGATGTGAGGAAGGACAAAGAGAGAACAGAGGAGGAGAAGGTGGAGAATCGGGGTGGTAGAGGGAGTCAGGGCTGGGAGGGCTTAGAGGTGAGGAAGGATGGAGGGAGAACGGTGAGGAGATGATGAGGAAGGAAGAGGCAGAGGGAGCTACTGTGAACAAGCAGCTGCCTCCTCCACCTTCAACTGGCTGTCGTGTCTCTTTCTGGATGAAACGACGACGCCAGAAGCTCTTTTTCTTTATCTTTTGTGTTGGCGCCTCTTCTTCCCTGATTGTTTGCTCCCCCAGCAGCTCCTTCACCTTCTCCTCCATCTCTCTCTCTTCTGCTGCTCCGCCTCCTCTCAGAGCTTGTCCAGAGCCCTGAGCTGAGACCTCCAGTCTTCCTCTCTGTGCTGGTGTTGGGTCTCCTTGTCCAACAACTGCTTCTGGATGTTGGAGACCAGAGAGTCATTGAGCTGCTTCAGCCTCTGGACCTCCTCGTCCTTGTGACAGTCCAGCTGCTCCTTCTCCACCTTCAGTCTTTTCCACCTGTTCTCCATCACTGTCTCGCTCAGCAGTGTTTTGTTTTCCTCCAGCAGCTCTTTATTTGTCATCTGCAGCCTCTCTTTTTGCTCCTCTAGTCCATCTTTCTCTTCCTGAAGTCTTCTATTTCTTTCCACCAGCCTCCTGTTTGTCGCTGTAGCCTTTACCTCCATCTCCACTTTCAGTTTCAGTTTCTGATTCTCCTCCTGTAGCTTCTGGTTCTCCTCCTTCAGTCTGTTGTTCTTCTCCCTCTGGAGTTTTCCATCTTCTTGGAGAAGCTCAGAGAGTCTCAGGATCTCCTTATCCTTCTCCCGAAGCTGCTCCGTCAGCTCGTCCCTGTCATCCATGACGTCTCCCTCATCATCCATCATGACCTCCTCCTTCTGGTGGCTGTCGGCAATGTTCTGCCTTTTTGTTTCCTCCAGCTCCTTGCACTTGCGCTGGCTTTTGTCCAGAAGTGCCTCCAGCTGGCCAATTCTGTAGTCAGCTCTCTGGACCTGCTGGAGGAAGTGTCTTTTCTTCTTGAGGAGTTCTTCCACGTGTCAGATTGATCCAGGGATTGCTGCATCCCTGCCAGGTTTGCTGGCACATTTTCAGGAGCAGACATGAAATCAGACTAAACTTTTTCTGTTTTAGGGTCAGTTAGAATTACAACAATTATTTCTATTTGCTAAATACTAGAATAATGAGAGAGAGAATTTTTAAAAGAATTTTTGTTATTTTCTTCAATGTCAGAAGTTTCCATACATTAAGATTACTTTGCCTTCAGACTATTTGGGAAAGCCCAGATGATGATGTCATGACTTTGAAAGCTTTTGATAGGTTCATTGACAACATCTGAGTTAACTGGAGGCACACCTGTGGATGTATTTTAAGGCACATCTCAAACACATTGCCTCCTTTTGTGACAACAAAATCTAAAGAAATCAGCCAAGATATCAGGAAGAGAACTATGGACCTCCACAAGTCTGGTTCATCCTTGGCTACAATGTCCAGATGCCTGAAGTTCCAACGTTCATCTGTTCAAACAATTATACGCATATATAACCACCATGGGAATGTCCAGCCATCATACCGCTCAGGATGGAGACGGGTTCTGTGTCCCAGAGATGAAGTGTTTTGGTGAGAAATGTGTGTATCAACCCCAGAACAGCAGCTAAAGACCTTATGAAGATGCTGCTGAAGCTGGTAAGAGAGAGTCACTATCCACAGTGAAACCAGTCCTGAACCAACATGGGCTGAAAGGCTACTCAGAGAGGAAGAAGACGTTACTCCAAAAGCAACAAAAAAAAAGCCAGATTACAGTTTGCAAATGCACACAGGGACAAAGACCTTCATTTCTGGAGACATGTCCTGTGGTCTGATGAAACTAAAACTGAACTGTTTGGCCTTATTGGCCATCGTTACATTTGGAGGAAAAACGGGGAAGCTTGTAAGCCTGAGAACACAATCCCAACTGTGAAGCATGGGGGTGGCAGCATCATGTTATGGGGGGCATTTGTGTGTTTGCCACGTAACTGCTGGCCATAGCTGAGTCAGTCATGGCTTTACGATTCTGATGAGGAGCACAGGAGCACATCATTTTTAGTTCTGTTAAACATTCTGGTACTTAATCTTTGGTGATTCTTGTAGAATAAGGTGATTTTAATAAAATGCCACAATGTTAAGCTTAAATTTGGATAATTTTGAAGACAAAACAGAAATTCCTTGTCAAAAAGTTGAACATCCAGTGATTGATTTCAGTTATCTCGGTCTCTTACTTTGACAAATGGTGTGATTTTGTTGAACACTCGGTCATACATTCTTTGCTGCTTATAATTCCTTAAGCTGGTGTTAATTTAGTTGTTCTTTAAATTCCTAATGTAACCAAAATGATTTTACAGCAAATATATGGTTGAAAATCGCTTTGAAAAACGCCTGCTGTGATTTAATCATTTCAAAAATAAATTGACTGATGACTGTCTTTTAAGAAAATGGTTCAAAGGTTTTTTGTTTGACATTTATTTCTAAAGGTGATTGGTCCATCTTTATCAGCCCACATTCAGGACTTGTTGTCACTGTTGGGATCTTCAATCTTCGCGTCCATTATAAGCTTTTCTTTGCCAATTCACCCTCGCTGACCTGCAAACAGAGATTTTCTGGCAGTGGAACAAAGTCAGTGTGTGACTTTAACATCACTGGTCACACATGAGCTCATACTGAAACTGGATGCGCAATAGCCTTTCAAATAACGGATCTCCAGAGCTGTAAAAACAAATGGGGGTGATTTCCGACATATCAAGATACTTTATGCTTCTCAAACCGATATTTAATATTCTCCAGAGCTGCGGGGCTGTGTGTGACTGTCGGGGTGTATCTGAAGTGGACATATTTCAACGTATTTTTCACCCAGAAGTTTCGGGGTGTGTGTGTGCAACACTACAGAATGAGGTGACCTCATCCTCAGTGTGAACCACCCTCTGGGAATCCCCCAACTCTCAGCCTCACACATGTTTGCAGGCCTCTGCATCCATGCATGTGTGTTGGCCTGTGATTCTGAGCCATGTGCTGAGGTAATGGTCGTCCTCGGGGGGATGGTTCATCCTCAGAAACAGCCGCTGGGTGGTCCCAAGACTTCACAGTGACAATAGCCTGAAGGTGGAACAAGTGGAGAGAAATAAAGCTTTGTAGTATGAGTCTAATGCACACTGTAAAAGTACAAATCCTGTCTAAAATTTTTTTTTAAAAAAGAATAAATTCAAAAAATTAAATGGTTTGCCATTTTTCAATGTTTTTTTAATATCTTTAAAATAGCAAATAAATAAATCCCTTTTTCTAATTAAATACCATAAAACAGTGTCATTTCATGGACAGACATTGTAAATTAACAAATTGTGTTTAGTTAAAATACAGATTTTGTGAGTGTGTCACTGTCAGCATATAATTTTTATTTCTATACTCTGTAATTTAAAAAAAAATGCAAAAATGTGTAAAATAATGTTTTATTTCTGAAACCATTTTTCTTCAAAATAACAATTAACAAAAAGCTTTTTTTTTGTTTATTTCAATATTGTTAAAAATAATGACATTTCATGATCAAATTGGTAAAGAATACAGATTTTTAACAGGAACATTATGTACAGTTTTGGGTTTCAAAAAAAAGTTTTCTGTGATTTTAGCAATATTATCTATTTAACAAAACATCCATCCATCATCTATACACCACTTAATCCTCACTAGAGTCGTAGGGGGCTGGAGTCTATCCCAGCTGACTCAGGGTGAAGGCAGGGGACACCCTGGACAGGTCACCAGTTTATCACAGGGCTACACTTAGAGACAGACAACCAAGCACACTCACATTCACACCTACGGACAATTTAGAATCACCAATTAACCTCAGCATGTTTTTTGACTGTGGGAGGAAGCCAGAGAACCCGGAGAGAACCCACACTGCATCGGGAAAAATCAGAAAAATCTCGGGACGCAACCAGTGACCTTCTTGCTGCGAGGCAACGGTGCTAACCACTGAGCCAGCCCTTGAACAAAACAGTTGAATTAACAATATTCTGTGGTTTTACTAGTTATCTGCAAAATAACTTTTTTTTTTTTCTTACAGTGCATCAAACCTGAACCTAATTCCTTAAACAGACTGAAATGTTTGTGTTCGCTCTTAGATCCACGGTGAGGAGCTCAGCTGTGATGGTTTTCACAGCTGTGAGGCCTGACAGAGATGCATGTAGGTAATAAATGCAAGTTAAAGCCTTTGAGTTTATTCAAATAAATTCCACTTTGTTTTGATCTCACTGGAGTCCATTTATCACACGCACACACAGTAACGGACGGAAACGGAAGACCTGAGTATTAGCATGAGAGTGAAAAGGCAGTTCATCCTGTGCACTGACTCATCTCTGTTCAACAATAACAGTATACCAGCACCGGCCAGCAGACAGGAAAGGATCGCTATCCTTCACTCCGCCGGGAGGGCTGTGGGTGTTTTTGTGTGTTTACCTCCACATGTGTCGGCGCTGTACATGTGTGTCAAACATGTGTTTGTTTTGTGCAGTTTGGATGTTGTGCAAGCAAAAACCTCCAGCTTTGAAGCTCTGGGAAAGAGTTGGTTTCCTCCTGCACCTGCCTCCTTCCCTCTCTCTCTCCTGCTGGACCAAACCAAACCTCCTCCTGATCCCTCCGTCGAGTCTTTGTGTGAAAAACAATTGTTCGCATGCAGGATAAGAAACATGCAGCGCCTACAGGCCAAAGTAGGTCATTTGTCAGGGCCAGAATGACTCATATGAGCCTTTTTGAAGCTGCCACAGCTGTGGTTGAGGTTTGACTACAACTACAAGGGTGAAGCTGTGCAGAGTCGGTGTTAAGGAAACCACCTGACAGATGGATGCTGATCAGACACGAAGGAGTAATTGTTACTTAACAGTGATTTGTTCAGACAACTACAGCTAAGGGGCAGCAGAAAGAAGCTGTGACCTGAGAGTATTAATGACTAATCTCTAATAACTTAAACAATTAAAAGTTTATTAACTGTTAAGTCAGAAGACTAAACTGCATTCTAAATTATGTTTTGCAGGAAACATATTTATTGCAGGCTTTTGTACATTTAACAATGCATTTTGAATCAACATATCTGCCATTTATTGTTCAGCTTAAGTATCGCTGCTTTTCAGCCAGCCAATCATGAATTAGATGGGGTGGGAATTGCTACCATGGTAACCCAGAAAATGGAGGGAAAGCTTGTAGTGCGTGTATGTGTGATATTTATCCAACCCCAACCAAGTAATTATGCTTCCTTACATTAACTAAACTTCTAACATGTAAACGTGTCCAACAAAGTGTGATATTTTCCTAAACATAACCACATAGTTTTGATCAGTAATCCGATTCAAAGCCAAACTCACAAACTCTGGTCTTTTGGATGAAAGTCCAACCATCCACCCCAGCTGTCCACCAGACTTTGTCGCTCTTACAAACTGGTCTCCTTTCTGGTCACAAATTAGGTTTATTTCTGAACAAAATTACGATGCCTTCAGAATATATTTGAGAATGCAGTTTGGTTGTATAGGAACGTAGTTTTGTGAAGGCTGGGTTGGAAGATGACGGACATGCATGTCAGAAAATGTATTCTGGATCAGTTGTAGGACCTGGTTGTCTTCTTGCTGTTTAACAATGTAGCAACCAGAGGAGGTATCACTTGGACTACAGACAGTTCATGTTGACAAGCAGAGAGCATTATTAGAGTTTAGCTAGTAATGGGCACCATGACAAAGACTTCTGTGGTGCTTATTGGTTGCTGTTTAGCACTCGGACACCACAGACAGTCACAGGTATGGAGGTGAGTGGCTAACCAAGCTGCTGTTGCTGCTGTGAATGTTACCTGTCTGTACTGTACAAAACTCCACAAGCATATGGAGTTGTATCCACTGTGCTTAATTCATGTTTAAACCATGAATTGATTAATGATTGATAATGCTGCCAAACGTTGGTTTAGAAAATGATCTAACCTTTGTTTTCCTACTGTGAACACAACATTGGCATGTTACCTTTTTAGTTCATGTTACCTGCATTATTAGGTGGCAGTACAGTGCACAATGCACATACTTTCTCCATCTACTTGTAGAGAACATCAGATCTGTGCTGTCGTGGAATAAACATTTCTTTACTTTTATAACCCGCTTGCAGGTGTAGATTTAAAACACAGGGTCTTTCAACTTTATTCAGCTGAAGAGAAAATCTGGTTATCAAAAAATTCTTAACTGCGACTGCATAAAAACCATAAATGATATCAAAACACAGACTTAGAGGAGTAACACTCAAAGCCCTGTGACCAATTTAAGTTTGAATTAAGTTTCTGCTGTAAAATATGCCAGAGCTACAGGGTTGCAAAGATGGCTGGGTTTTGGCAGCTTCCCAGCTGACTTCCCATTCATTTGAAAGGGGATTTTAACATAGTTTCTTCTGAAATTCGTGAGCAAAAAAACAACAACAAACAAACCAAAAACACTATCAAAAATCCTTCCCACCAAAAATTGTGTCCAAATAATCTAATATAAGAATAAGCCAGAAGAATAGCAATATGTGCACTTAATAACACTTAAATAGTCCAAAGGGCCGTGCAATATTAACGAGGTGGCTGAAAGCTATAAACACACTGAGAGTTAGTGTACGTTTGTTTAAACCTACAACTTCATCATTTTGGTTCTTTGCTACTGCTCTCATCTGTGTTGTTTCCATCTATCATTTGTGCAAAATTTGCTCTTTTTGATCACCAACTCTGGAAAAAAAAAAATTGTAGAGGCTTTTTCTCACATGTTGTTCATTCGTTCTGTCTGTGTGCTGTTTGGTGTGGGCTAAACAATATCTTATGGTGGACAAAACATCTAAATAACACCCTGAAACAGGTGTTTTCTGTAGGACTGGTCCATTAATCTTAGCCAACCACAGCTATCTTTGTTTCATCAGCTAAAGGCCAACTCTAGTAAACACAAGAAACATTTGCTTTATATCAACTGGACGACAGAACATCTGAGTGAAATTTTCTCCTTTAATTAACTTTTTCTGCTCTGTTTTGGTGCTTCCCCTGATGTTTCTCAGAAGTGTGAAGCAACCTGACGTGTCTCTGGAGCTGAAGTCAGGCTCTTCCATCCATCCCAGCCTCCTCCCTAATATAAAAGTCACGCTACCTTCCGCTCTGGCACCGAATGTAGACATAGCTGTCTGAACAAATGACTAATGCTGTCGTATTTTTCATCAGGACGCTTTCAAACAGACATTAATTCATCGCAGCAGACACAAAGAATACCCAGTGTCTCCCCTCACAAAATACTGTACATGATATCATGACTTGCACAGCGAACGCAGCCAAGTTCAGAACCTTTTCCAAAGTAAAACACTCATCTACATCCATCCATGTAACAAATCTGAGGGGATTTTAGCTTTTTTGTCCAAATAACTCGCTAAACTTCTTTCTTGGAACGGGCCTCGGATGTGCCGGCTCCCAGAGCTGTTTCCATTTGAGCTGATTGAACCGTCCTGTAAGAGATCCACGGAGCCCGAGGAGACATCACCCGATACCTTCCCACACCAGCGTCTCATCAGACGGGCTCTGCAGTGAAGTATTGATTAGGCGACAGCGCAGCGGTGCGTCCCCACTTCTCACCAGTTCATCTCAAGGTTTTTCCTGTTTACCAGATAGTGATACGCTCTAAAAAGGCGTCCGCATTTTGCAAAACACACATATTTTGTGTAATTGTACTGCTGCATATTATGACCTGACCTCATCTTTCCCCACCCAACATAAGCCTTTATTCCAGCTTCATCAAGAGTTTTATTTTGACCCAAAATGATCATGTTTTGATTTACGCTCATGTAAAGCAACTCAATAAATGCACTCAAATGTTGTACTTAATTGCAAATTTGAGATACTTTCCATTTAATTCTACTTTCTTCTTCCTCTCTGCTACATTTCAGAGGGAAATGCTGCACTTTCTACTCCACTACATCTATCTGAAAGCTGCAGTTACTTTCCAGTGGATAGTATAACAAGCTTTTAAAATACCACACATAGTTAAAAGATTAAACTGGTGGTTTCCAACCTTTCTTCCAAGAGCAGTTGGGCTCGTATTTTGGATGAGTGAACAGCTCCACCAAATAGTGATTTTTTCCCCTTTTCACATGGTTTCATGTCGATAAATAGATCCAATATCTCAATGAAGTCTAAAGACGAGAGAAAAACTGAAAACAGATTTGTGAATCAGAACTTTCCGTCTTCCCTCCCCTGTTAATCATGTTTGGAGTCCTCACATTTTTCTGCTGTCTCTATACATAAAACTGGATTTAAAATAAAGCAGTTCAAACCTGCAGCAGTTACAACAGTTGAGCTGCTCATACTTTGGTAACTTTACTGAAGTAGGATTTTTTGAAGTAGTACTGCTGCATGATGACTTCCACTGAGGCTGAAAACGTAATTTTAACATTTTAACATTAAACACTATTCCATATGCTGACATGGGACACGTGCTGCAAAACTAGCCAGGTTGCATTAATTATTCAACTAAACAAAGGTTGCCATTAATCGCCACAGTAGTCGTTGTCATGATGCCCATTGCTAGCTAAACAGCCACATTGCTCTCTGCTTGCCAATTTTGAACTGCATGTAGTCTGTGTGATCGCCTCTTCGGGTCGGTACAGTAATAAACACAGTCTCCCATCTCATTGAACAGTAAAAGTTTCCTGCTGGTGGCGCAACCAGGTACTACATGTAAGGTATAATACATTTCTTGACCCACGTGTTCTGTTTCTTCTTCCCTATCTGTTAATGTATTTGTAATCTGTCGACAGCAATTAATCAACTTATCATTAACATCCCAATTTTTCACATTTCAACAGTACAATGGGAAAGTATAGATACAGTAAAAGAATGTGCTGACAAAACACATCTTGTGTAGTTGTGTTTATTGGGGAAAAAACACAAATAAACAAATATCTGAACCCTAAAAATGAGAACTGAATTTAAAAAAAGAGAATTATTTGTTGAACCAACACAACAAGTAATTATGTGAATAGGCGAATATTCGGGTTCAGCCCGAGCTTGCACAATGATTAACATTTTACAAGAATGACAAATTGTGTGTTTTTCCCCTTGTTTCCAGGCTTTAAGCTAAATTAAACCAATCACTATCTAATATTTTTAAACCATTCATACTCGCCATTCATAATCCCAATCACACCATAAATAACACAAACGTTTTAGGTTAATTCGTAACGCCAATTAGCTTCTTTTATACAGAAAAGCACTTTGGAGCAACAGCTGTTGTTTTAAATTGACTGGACTCATACTTCATTATTAGCTTCATTCAAGGCCCTTGAGAAAGTAAAGACTTTGGTAATTCCTTGTGTTAATATTTTTCTGATAAAATCCCAATAGGTTTCCTGGAAGAAGCGTTCCCATTGGTAACTGTGAGAGTCTTTAGGTCAGATCACAGCAGGTTAAATTTGAATTAATATTTACTTTACAAAGGATGGAATTTGTTTTCCTGGCACTCACTGTAGATAGTTCCAGGAAATTAAAATAGTCCAAACACATTTCGACCTTTAACGTAACAAGTAGATAACTGTAAGAGACATTTGTTTTTTTTTTTTTCCATCTCTAGATGAAGGACACGAAGGCTTAAAACGCTTCACTCCAAAGTAGAAGGGGATTTTCAGCTGTTTGTGTTGCACTACTGTTTGTTCTTTGTTTCCTTGGTCAGGTATGAGGCCACTGAACACCTGAAACTGATGTAACTACGACACACAAACCTGAATAAACAAACAGCCGTGTTGTTGTCGCCCTCTTTAGCTGCCATGACTTTAAACTGAAACCAACCATAGGAGGCCTTTCTGCAGAGAGTCCCGACTGGATTTACGTCTTTTGTCATCCTGCTGTAGATGCATCACACGCGGCTTTGATTATAAAACAAAGAAAAAAACGTTGTGTATCTGGTAGAGCTTTATTCCCCCCAACTGCACACACTGTTTTAATTAGGAGCCCTAAATATGATCTAAAGATTATGAGTCACGACGATGACCTTCAACCAAACTGGTGAAAACGAACATCAATTCAGCTCCGTGTCAGGGCAGAAACCCGACATGAGTCACCAGTGCATGCAGACAGATACAAGACACCAAACAGTCCGTGATTAATAGCGTAATCGAAAACAGATCAAAAACAGAGAAGCACGTACTGCTCTGTAGGTATCTGTTCAGTGCAGCCCTGCGTTACTGTTGTTTACGCTCATCCACCACCAACGTAGAACGAGCTTCTTCCTGCTCTTTCATCTAATTGTACAGCTACGTCCATATATATTCAGACACTTTTTGCCATTTAAAAATACATTTGCAGTCACAGATATACAACAAATATGGCTTTAAAGTGCAGATGGTCAACTTTAATTTGAGGGTATCCGAACTGGAGAAAGGGTGTAGCTATGACAGCTCACTAGGAGGAACATTAGACATAAATCTGGCGTTACGAATTAACCAAACAGGATCAGATACTGAGGTTAAGACTCTACGTGTTGTTTACATTTTCCTTGAGTAATGTCAATATTAGGAATTAAAACTCTATCAAAATTATACAAAATACATTACCTGACAAAATGAATTTTAAGGCTAGCACTCCTACAGCATTATTAGTTATGGAGACTAACCTCATTTAAACATCCAACCAAGCGAAGAACGCTCTCCAAGAGGTAGTAATGCTGTTATTTAAGCTCACCAAAAGGAGAAAACTTCACAAAAGCTAATACAGAGGGTTCACTGCAAGGTGCAAGCCACATATAAGCTTTAAAAATAGAAAAGATTCACTAAACTTGCCCAAAAACCATTTTAAAAGACCAGAGCAGTTCTGAAACAAGATTCTCTGGACAGATGAACCTAAGTTCAACCTGCACCAGAATGGCAGGAAGAAAAATGTTTAGCAGGAAAACTCTGTCAAGGCAGTGTGATTTAATTGGCATAGGGGTGCTCGGCCTGTGAAGTGTGAAAGGATAAACTGTTCAGATCCAGTACATCTCTTTATGTATAGCAGAACAGAAACACATCATCACGATGTTGGTGAAATCCAGGCCAGAGTTTGTCATGCATTGAGGAAGTTGCGGCATTATGACATGCAGAACTGTGCCCACAGCGGCACTGCCAAGGCTGAAGGTTTGACATATTTTTGGATATTTTAGCTTTAACCTCGGACTAGTGAAGTCGCCTCGCCGTGGCTAATGTTTGGATGGTGGTTAGTCAAGAATAAATGGAGACACAAGACTTTGCAGTACAGATGACCCAAAAACATACTGCAAGACCAGCCCAGGAGTTTTTGAGGGTAAAGAAGTGGAATATTTCTGCAGTGAGTGGGTTAATTGCCTGATTGCAACTGGATGCATCCATGCATTTTGCTTTTAAAGACAAAACTAAAGGTAGAAACACCCTCTGAAAACTGAAAACAGCTGCAGTAAAGGCCTGGCAAAGCTTCACAAAGGGGAAACCCAATCTTTGGTGACGGTCCAGACTTCAGACAGTCATCGTCTGCGAAGGATTTTCGACAAATATTCAAGAATGAGGATTTTATTTATTACCCAGCTCCATCTAATCCCCTGAAAATAGGGGATTCCGATGAAAAATGTCCTAAATGTTTCGCGTGATTGATTTTTGTTCAACCCATTCAATTAAAGTCTGCACTTCTGTCTATTGTGGTGGTGCACAGAGCCACAAAAAGGAAAATTGTGTCACTATTCAAATATTCCCAGATCTCACTGTGTGTTTTCATTTGCCACATCTCGTAAAAAGTCAAACCAAATATCAAGGCAGCCGTTTCTCCATTAAAGCTACATAAAATTCAACTGAGCGAGCAGATGAGTAGTGTTGAGGCCTCCTCGTAATCGCCGTTGCACTGGTGAAGGATGTCCTCGAGGAAGCCTACGCTGCACTGTGGAAATCTGTTCTTCAGCTTCATCAAAGCCCAGTCGTAGTCAGGCTCCAGGGCTGAAAAACACACAGGAAGAAAATAATCCACATATGCAGAACCCGATTTGTTCCTTATTGTTCCCACGAGGAACAAGGTTGTTTGATGCTCCTCACATACAAGCCTTTCAGTCATTCTGGTGCACTGTTGGAGGTTTTGCATCACAAGTTGTATTAATTTCCCTGTGTGGATCAAATAGTACACTGTAAAATAAATAAATACAATCCTGTAAAAAGAAAAAATGGTGAGAATCTAGCAACAATGGTGCCAGAAAAATTACGCTATAACACTGTGGAATACTGTAACTTTCAGACCCTGCAAAATAAATAAATAAGTAAGTAAGTAAGTAAGTAAGTAAGTAAGTAAGTAAGTAAGTAAGTAAGTAAGTAAGTGCAAATATCTTCAAAATAATGATATTTTTTTAGCAGATTTAAATACAGATAAAATGGTGTAATTTTATAGTCAAATGTGAAATAATGGTGTAAAACAGTAATTTGTAAAACTACAAATTTTTATATGGACCTTATGTACAGTTATGGTGTGTTTTTCATAGTTAATGATCTGTAATTTAATTCAGATGTTGTAAAAGAACAGATTAATATTTGGAAAAATATAAATTTTTGTGGACCTTATGTTACCATTTTGGCCTGTTCTTTTTATGATTACCATATAAATGAAACGCTTTATTTGTTTGCTTGTTTTGAAACTTTTTTTTGTTTTGTTTTTTGTTAAAATCAAATTTTGTTGTCACACATTGTAAAAGAGCAAATTACTATTTGTAAAAATACACATTTTTCATTTGGACATTATTTACAGTTTTGATCTGCTTCTTAAATAGTTAATGCAAAAAATTTATGCTTTTGTTTTTGCTTGTTTTTTTCTGCAGTTAGTTGTAAAATAATAGTAAATTACTTTAAAAAATTAAAAATTAAAAAAAGTCTGTTTTGGTAACGTTCAGTCACCAAAGGTTGTGAGAGGTTCCCCAAAATGCTGTTTCCTTTGTTTTCAAATCCACTAAAAGACGGGAGAGGAAAAGGGGGATTTGAGGATTTGCAGTCATTTCTTCCACGCAACTTGAAACTACTCGCCACGCCGTCCAGAATCCGACTTCTGGTGGTTCTCGCCGTCATATTCTGGACCGGTTCTATGACCAGAAACTCTGAAATGCTGGACTGGAAAACAGTGAGGGACAGAAAATGAAGGCCGTCACCCGAGCAGGCAGGATTGGTTCGGGCAGGTTTTGGCAAAGCAGAACGACATGATCATGATGTTGGTGAAATACAGGCGGCGGTTTGTCATGGATTGAGGATGTTGTGGCGTTGTGACATGCAGAACTGCTCCCACAGCAGCAGCGCCAAGACTGAAGGTTTGAAATATTCTTGGGTATTTTAGCTTTAACCTCGAAGACTAGTGAAGTCGTCCTGCTGTGGTGAAAGTCTGGATGGCAGCTAATCAAGAATGAAACTCTCTGGAGAGGCAGGATGAGACGGTTTGTAATCTGGGTTTTGAGCTGGATATAAAGAAAACCAAGACCGGTTCTCAACTCTTCCTCTGTCAGTAAGAAGTCAAATCCAATACTAAATATCTCAGTTTTTCCAAATTTCAAATGTATGCCTCGCTGTGATTGGACTTTCATGTACAGCAACATGAGACCGGAGACTGTGGAGGCACTAAAAGTCGAGTTTGAGGCCTGTCATGAAAGAATCAGTGCAACTTAGGGAAGAAACGGAGTTTGTTTTTGTCAACAAGAAAATCGCATCATGCCCAATGTGGTTGATAAGTCGATAGAGCAGAAAAATAACAGTCACTTGTGTAGAAAAGAAAAAAACCTCAAACTTGAAAAATGTTGTGGCTTCCTCTATGGGTTTGAAGTCTTGATTGGGCATGTGACCGCTTGAAATGAAACACACAGTTTTAAGTTTTTTGTTTTGTTTTTTTAAAAACCTTTTTTAGTTTTAATGTCTAAAAGCTGCCTCACTTGAGTTGTTGCTTGTCAAACAACCTGATCAATGTCGGTCATTTTGCCAAAATAGACATCATAATTGATCAGATTTATGTAGCGTTTTCTTACTCAGGGAGTAACTCAGAGCGCATGCACTGTCAAGTATTCATTCACACACATTCATTCCAGTGGTGGTAGCCACAGCTGCCCTGGGGCAGACTGACAGAGGCATGGCTGCCATTCTGCGCCTACAGCCCCTCCAACCACCACCTCAAACATTCATACGTATTCACACCAGGCAAGGTGGGTGAAGTGTCTTGCCCAAGGACACAACGACCATGAAACAGGTTACAGGTAGGGATCGAACCGCCGACCTTCCAATTGACCGATCCGCTCTACCACCTGAGCCACAGCCATTGGACTGATGGCGGCTGACATTTTAACATGCTGTCCAACATTTACTTTACTTTCCTTTCTTATTGACAGTTTGCAACATTTGAGTTACATTCAGACTTTGAAAACAAACAGCAGACATGCAGCTGCTTCTTTTCATACTACAATAGATATGCGTCCGTTTGAAACAGTTGCATCAATCTTCATATCAAACACATCCGGGGCTCATGTGGATGTTTCTGACAGGCTGTGACTTTGCATTTTTTTTAGGACATAGCAGCTAGTTACAGATTGGACTGGAGCATTGCTTGATTATTCCTGAGGTGTGTCGAGAACAGTGTGTGGACAATGCATAGGATATCTGGAGATTTTACAGCTGAGTTTGGGTTCCATCAATGAAAAAAATCGAAGCACCTCTAGAGTCTTGCAGCGTCCACTTTGATTACAGCTCTGTTAACGACGAATTAGAAAGGTGTGGATGATGGAGAATCTCCTCATGCCGTCTCTTCTCATTTGTTTTCCTTGTACCAGTTGGTTCGCTTGTAGTTCATACAGTCGACACAGTCACTAATTCTAGCCTGCAGGTAGTTCTATTTGTACTACAATAGATACTCGGTTCATTGCTCGTCATATCAAACGCATTGGAACAGTCTGAGCTCCTGTGGATGTTTCTGAAAAGGCCGTGCACATTTTTAAAGGTTATAGTCGCTGGCTTCAGTGTCAAGCACAGCGGTTGGACATAGCACAGGATATCTGGAGATTTGCAGCATCTAGTGTAATTACACATCTATTAATGATTAATTATAAAGGTGTCTCTCCTCATTTGTTTTCCGTGCACATGTGCAGTTGTATGTATGTACTGTCGACATGGTCATGAATTCTGGTTTGCGTGTGGAGCCTTGCAGACTTGGATGGGTAATTAAATTCACATCACGTGTCCCCTTTTGGATGCAGAAAGCATGAATGAGCATTAAGAATTATGTACTGGAAGAAACACTTTGTGAATTTTGCTTATCATTAGACTTTTGCTGCGTTCTCCTTATAGATTTCTGATTTTATTTGCACAAGTGCTTAAACTGTAGCTGGAATAATGCATTTTATACGAAAAGCGATGACTCTGATTGAGTGAGAAAATGGTGGAGCAATAACTCAATAATTAAAACACTTGTTCTTTGCATTTCTTAATCTGCACGCCTGTCAGCTTGTGTACACTGAAGCTAAACAAACGTCACGAACAATGACCAAGAAGAATAAGTTTCATTACGTGCAGCCTGCACAGCTACAGTAGCAGGACATGCTCCCGTGCAGCAGGTAATGGACTTGATATTTTCATTTATGCGCTGTGAGTTGCAGGTATTTGTTCGTGCATCCAGTCAGGTGTCAGTACAGGTGAATTATAAAAGGGCGGAGCTGCTTCTTCTGGCATGTCTGCTGGCTGCAGGCCTAGAGTCTGTCAGTGCTGCCTGGTTTCCAGAAAAAACTCCCTCCCTGACTGACAGAAGCTTAATAGTGCCGTGTGTTTGTGTCGAGCTCTGACGATCTCTGCGACCAGGCTGTAAACTCACACACCTATTTGGTATCTAAGAAAAAGAGGGAAAAAACCATCTTACTCACTTCGAGACACACTTTTTCCCACATGTATCAGCAGGATTTCAATGCCAGGAGCAACTGTTTCACTAATCATAACTTCCGGCCTGCATTTTTGACGCACGTAAAACCTTTGATTTAACACAGACTAAACACACAATCACCGTCCCCTTAAAAAAGGACGAGGTGGGCAACGCTTGTCTGATTTGGGTTTGGTTAACCAGCATTGAGGCAGACTTTAAAAAAAAAAAAAAAAAAGGCGCGAGAACCGGCGGACTGGGGGGTTATTTATTCACACGTTTGCTCACCAGCTTCTTCAGTCCAGGCCGAGCAGCTCTGTCCTACTTTCAGGTGACTGAAGTGTCCAGTTGTCGTCTCTTGTTTAAAGTCCTCCTCGGCCACATATGGACGCTCTGCTTCCTTTTTCGTCTCGCTCCCTTTGCCTCGACCCTGGAGTTTGTCCAAAAAATCCGAGTTCACCCTGTCAAATGTAAAAAATTGCTCGCATAAAACTTATTTTATAACTTGACGCGCCTGCAGGCTCCAAATGGCAGCGAGCGAGAAGTGTTTGACAGCTTTTTAAACTCCTGTACCCACTAAAATATAGTGAGGTCAGTAAACTGCTCGCAGCCACTTAACATTCAGCGACCTGGCCTCTCGACGCTGGTTTTATTCCAAAGGGATGAACAAAACAAATGATTAATCTCGCCGAGTAGCTCCAACTTTGCTTCATATCCAGAGCCCTCAAGTGTTGTTTCTGCAAACTTCTGTGCTTTTATGTAAAATATGTAAAGATGTAAAGTGTTGTTCATACCTCTGGTGTTCCAGCTGCACTTCTCTTTCACTTCTTTTCAACTCCTTCTCTCTTTGTTTGCTCTCCACGTCCTCGCCCTGACAATAAACATAAATCAAACCAAAGTCTGGTCACTCAGAGTACAAGAGGGAGACAGCTTACATTGTAATGTTCTCTTGGGAAGTGAGATCGAGCTAAAAAACACAATCTTATCACAGTAAAGGTCATTATCAGGTTCCACAGTACACGTATGACTGATACAGAAGCTTTTGAAGCTGTAGTTCAAGCTAAAGGGAAACTATAGCAGATGTTGGCACACATGAGCAGCACTGACAATGGATTGTTATCTCGTATATATATATTTACAGTAATGTAATAGCTTTAGCTACATATGTACATCATGTATTACACTGTGGTGTCAGAAACAGAATCTTTTTGTAAAAACAAAAAGAATCTGTGAATCCTTAACTCTTTGAAAGTGAAAGGCAGTATTCAGAGAAGCAAACTGTCCGCAAGTGGTTGGAAGATACATTCAGCGTGGTGCAGAGTCGTGTGAAAAGGTTTGTGGAGGTCATGAAAACAGCAAAAAGGAGTCACAAAATGACACAAAACAACTAAAACGAGATACGAAATGCCACAAAACAAGATACAAAACAACCCTAATGAGATACAAAGCTACAAGAGACAAAATAAACTAAATGAGACAAGAAACGACCAACATGGGACACAAAACAACAGAATCGAGAAACGAAACTACAAAAATGAGACAAAATGAGACACGAAATAAAATACAAACTTGCTCAAAACTACAAAAACAAGATACAAAATGACACAAAACAACCTAAATGAGGTGCAAAACTACATTAGCAAGAGAAAAAATAAATTAAATAACACAAACATGGTAAAAATGGGACAAAAACAACAAAAAAATGAGAGACAAAATGTCCAAAATGACTAAAATAAGATACAAAACAAGATGCAAAAGTTGTCAAAACTAGTAAAACAAGACAAAAAATGACACAAAACAATAAAAACCAGACACTAAATGGTCAAAATGTGATACAAAACAGCAAAACAAAAGACAAAGTGACCAAACTGAGACACAAAACAACACAGAACTACGAGGTGTGGGACACAGTACTGCAGTGAAAAATGACCCCACAGTGAAGAAAAATGTGACAGGAGCAAAGACAAAGAAGAAAATCAACCAATAAAACAACAGAAACTGCTTTGCTTGCTCTGATATTAGCAAGCAAAAAGCAGCATATAAAGATTTTTACAAAGCTGTAGACAGGTTATAAGTGAATGCATAAACAATATTATACAGAAAACTGAGTGAACTGTGATTTTCATTCGGAAAAAAAAGCTAATATCTCAATGCTCGCACACTTTTCTCTCCATTATTTTCACTGTGTTTTCATTCCCAGCAGAGTTATCGGGTTCAGGGAGGGGGAGAGGCAACACAGCCCACCTGTGTGAACAGCATCAAATCTCCCACTCACACATGTGCACACGCCTACAAATGGAGAATATGAAGGGGAGATCAGTCTGTCTTATGGAGCCATCGCTGAAAGAACAACAGATCCCAGGGTCCCGGTCAGAACCACATCAAGAAGTTTGACTTTTGCTGCTCCGCCACCGCAAAGCTTTTCATCTCCTAATCTGTGACGTCTATCTGACAGAGCCTGGGAGAGTCAGCAGAGGGAAGGAGAGGGAAGATGGGAAAGGAGCGCAGAGGAAAGAAAAACTACAGCAGAAGGGAAGAAGCTACGGGAGACAAACGAGGCAAGGAGAAGAGAGGAAAAGAATGTCTAGGACGAGATCAAACAAGGGGAGACAGGAGAGTACAAGACGTAAGAGGTGATGAAATGAAATGAGGAAAGAAGTGAGATAAGAAGAAGCCGAGAAGAGGAGAGTCTTTGTTACTGTCTGTAACTCTGGTTTCATCCGGTGAACTGAATCATCCATGAAGCCTGTGTGTGTGTTGGTCCCACCTTAAAACAGAGACTTCTTTATTACTGTGACTGCTTTTAGTGTCTTCTCACAGTATCTGTCTTTCCTTTGCTCTTGTTAGCTGTGTTTCAGTTCAGGATGCTCACAAAGACAAGGACATGCATGTCAGAAAATGTTGTGTAGATGAGCTGTAGGACCTGGATGTGCCTCTTACTGTTTGACCAACCAAAGGGGCACCATGACGAAGACTTGTGTGATGGTAAAGGGATACCGGCCGTATGGTTAATGGGTAGTGGCTGTGATAAAGGTCACAGTTTCTACATGAATCATAGTCAAATATATTAAGTGGTCACCATGACAGAGACTTGCATGAGGCTTACTGACCTGGACCAGGCCAGCAAACAAGTGACAAACTGTGCTGGGATAAATTACAAAACCGACACTATAACTCAGTAACACAACTGATATTTATTCATGTGACTTAACTTCTCATTTCTCTGCAAAAACAGATGTGATCCGGTCAAACATCTGAGCAAATATGGAGCCCTTAAAAACCCTATGATCAGCCTCAGGACATCCCTAAACTGCCCACGCTCAGTCAGGTTACATGGAGACTGAGAGTGAACAGCTCTTTTCAAGTCCCGCCACAAATTCTCAATTGGATTGAGGTCTGGGCACTGACTCGGCCACTCCACAACATTCGCCTTGTTGTCTTCAAACCATTTCTATGTAGCTTTGGCTGTATGCTTTGAATCATTGTTTTGCTGGAAAACAAATCTCCCAAATTGCAGTTTTCTTGCAGACGTCTTCAGACGTACCTGTACCTGCTGCGTTCACTTTAGCCTCTACCTTTATGAGCCTTCCAGGTATGCTGTCGAGACGCATCCCCGCATCATGATGCTGCCACCACCGTGCTTCACATCATGATGCTGCCACCTCCATGCTTCACATCATGACGCTGCCACCACCATGCTTCACATCATGATGCTGCCACCACCGTGCTTCACAGTGGGGATGGTGTGTGTTTGTGATAATGTGCAGTGTTTGGTGTCTGCCAAACAAAGTGTCTATTCTGATGGCCAATAAGCTTCAGCCCATCAGACCAAACAACCTTCTTCCAGTTGAATTCAGAGTCTCCTACATACCTTAGCATACCACCTACTCTAGGCGAGACTTAAAATAAACTTTTTTCAACAGTGGCTTTCTCTTTGTCACTCTCCCAAGTCAGTATATGTTGGGACATACTTGACCTTTTACTGGCTTACTACATAGTATGGCATTATGGATACTGGAATGCACTTCTACATTTTTCTCTCATAGATGGACAAAGTTTTTTGTATTTCTTCGTCGTGGATTTTTTTTCTCTTTTGTCAAACAGCTGGGTTTCTTCTACTTTGTTTAATACAGTCATGTAACCTGTTGTGCTACTTTCTGACGACACTACAAAGCCTAGGTTATTCACAAAGCAGCATTTCTCTTTTGTTGGATAGTTTTATGGACTTACAGCTTTCTCACCTCTAACTTGCCTGCAAAAAAAAATTGCATCAGGTCTATGTGAGAAAAGAGAAAAGCAAAGAAAAGCACAACAATAAGAAAATCCCCGAAAGAAAATATTTCCTCCGTCCACCGAGGAAGCCGCAAGTGCAGTTTTGTGCTGTCAGTCAGCAGAGAAATGGTGTGTCCTCGGGCTCTAACATCACTGGGTGGAGAAACACCAACGCTATTAGCAACACGTCTGACTTTCCGACAGAAGCTGTCAACACTCCCCAATAAACGTATATTTTCTGAGCTAAGAATAACCGTGACCTCTTCACTTTTAAGATTTACAGCAGCTATTTTTTTCCAGGATTTATTGCAGCAATTATCCCAGAAAGAAGGTTGATTAAGACGAAAGTCATTTACAGTGAAGGCAAGTGGTTTCCCTATGGAGGCCCATTCCTGCCATATTAAAAAATATTCAAAAGACATGAATGTGAGATGTTCTGTCTATATTATGTGACTACAAAACAAACAAACAAAAAACAAACATTTTGAGCCAAAAATAATAAGATAAAAGCTCAAAAATCTGACTTTTTTTTCTGTTTGTGACCCTTTAGCTGACTATTCTCACTTACAATTGCAACATTTAGCCATTTTAGTTACACTGAATTAGTAAATCAGAATTTTGACACTTTATCATCTTTTCTTAGTAAGTCAAAGTTATTTTCACCTTTTATCACATGATGTAAAACTGTAAGTCAAAACTTGACTCCACATATATTTTTGACTTTTTAAAAAATCTCATTGAATCGTTAAGTAAAAATATTCTCATTTGATCACAGTGTATTAAGCTAACATTTTTATCTTGCATTTGTTTTATTACTTTTGCTTTTATCTTCTTTTTATATCACAGTATTGAATCGGTGAATTTGGTTTTTGATGTGTAATTTTGAATTTTGACTTTTTTTTCATCTAAAAATTTCTAACTTCCTAAGTAAGGTTTTTTTTGTCTTGCATCTTTTAGATAACTTTTTAAAAACCATAATCCTCTTATTTATTTATTCATTCATATTTATCTTAAGTTTAGCATTTTTATCAAAAATCTTTTTCTGCTTTTTCATCAACATTTTGACAGATTCTCATCTGATGTTTTCTTATACTTTGCATTTTTAAATAAAAATTATCACAATACTACGAAGTCACAAACTGAAAATGAAAGTCAGATTTTTTATTTTTTTTGCTTTTATCTCATTATTTCGACTCAAATGTTTGACTTTTTACCTCGTAACTTCTTACTTTCTAAGTCAAAGGTTTGACTTTTTACCTTGCATTTGTATTGCTTGTTTCTGTTTCGTCATAGCATTCAGTACATTAGTTCTAGTTTAAAATTTAGAGTTTGTATCTTATAACTGTTTTCCATAACAGGTAATGGTTTTGACATTT
>NW_007579113.1:31731-33284 GCF_000690725.1 Stegastes partitus | reverse complement strand
ATCAAATGTGAGCATGCTCACACCGGTTATAATCAACCTTCTGAACCCCAAGCAGTTTTTGGGCGTTTTATTTATTTACGCCTGTCACATTTTTCCTCACTGTGGGCTCATTCTGCACTGCAATATAAAGTCTTGCAGCTCTGTGGAAACAGCACAACCATGGCTACAAGTAGAGAGAACTCAGAAATGTCTCCTGTCTAGTATGACACAGTTACAATGTCATAAATCATTAAAAAATAATTGAAATTCAATTTCTTTGATAATTAATTTTAAAAAATAAACTAAAAAAAACCCTAGACTCAACATGAGCAGCATTTTTCCAAGTGCCTACAGGTGTTATCATCACTGGAAAAAATGGTGCCTCCACATATAAATACTTGACAACTGACATTTTAAATTTGTTTTCATGCCCGCCTCCTCTCCACTCTTGCTAAACACTGCCTGCAGTTCAGCCGAGTGGTTTGAGAAATTTGTCGTCTGACTGTCGGTCAGCAATAGTTTTTTCAGTTGTGCTGTGAAGTGTAGAATTTTTTGTTTTCATCATAATCTGGTTAGTGCGCGTGGTTTACTTTTGATATTTTTAAACAAGACATGTATGAATAGATTTTGATGAAAAATGATTTTTGATGGGGCTGAAAGGTGGTGCAGTGGTTAGCAACGTTGCCTCGCAGCGAGAAGGTCGCCGGTTTGTGTTCCAGTGAGGACACCTGGGAGCTTTCTGCGTGGAGTTTGCATGTTCGCCCCGTGCAGTGTGGGTTCTCTCCGGGTTCTGCAGCTTCCTCCCACAAGGTTCAAAAACATGTTGAAGTTAATTGGTGATTCTAAATTGTTTTTAGGTGTGAATGTGAGTGTGCTTGGCTGTCTGTCTCTAAGTGTGGCCCTGTGATAGACTGGTGACCTGTCCAGGGTGTCCCCTGTCTTCACCATAAGTCAGCTGGGATAGACTCCAGCCCCCTGTGACCCTAGTGAGGATTAAGTGGTGTATAGATAATGGATGGATGGATGGATGGATGATTTTAGGTCACAGGTGAGAAGTTTAAGGACAATCTGGAAGTTGACAATCTGACAATTTCATCTCTCTCTTTTTGCATACTTCCTGATAAATAAAAGAATAAAACAACATTTTTTACCCTCACTTGATGTGTTTTTTTTTTTTTTTAATCATTTCCTCCCATAAATGGACACAGTTTTGTTTCTTTTCTCCTTCCAGCTTCTTCTCCTCTGTTTATTACAGCCATGTAACCTATAGCGCCACCTTCCGACGACTCTACGCAGTCTAGCTTGTTCACATCAAATGGAAACAAATCAAATTCAGATTTTCTTTCTTTGTTTTTGCTTTTGTGACGTTTAACAAATTTTAGTCAAACTTGCTTGACATTTGTATGAAACATCTGCTCCTGACTTGTCTGCAACTCCTCATTTAAAGTCCAGGCTTTTCTTTTGTTACTTACTGACATCATCAAGTGACACATTTGCATACCTGCTGCCTCACACTGCTGCACTATTTCCTCTCTAGAGCTGCTTCAATCAGAGTTACATCCCTAAACTCAGAG
>NW_007579113.1:28348-31542 GCF_000690725.1 Stegastes partitus | reverse complement strand
TTCTTACTTTCTAAGTCAAAGGTTTGACTTTTTACCTTGCATTTGTATTGCTTGTTTCTGTTTCGTCATAGTATGAAGTACATTAGTTCTAGTTTAAAATTTAGAGTTTGTATCTTATAACTGTTTTCCATAACAGGTAATGGTTTTGACATTTTATCTTAAGTCAGCATTTTGACTCAAAATTTGGTCTTTTTATTCTATTTTCTTATTTCATGGTCTTTTGGAAGGTAATCCTATATCCAGATGTATTCTAATAATCTTTTCTTATTATCTCATAATATTGACTTCAAAAGTCAAAAGTGTAATTGTCTAAATGCCAAACTTTATTTGTTTTATTTTTCATTTGGCAGAAACTGGTTTCCATATCACATGATGTAACCGATGAGGAATGCAATTGTTGAACATGCGGGGCTTTTTTTTTTTTTCTCTGCAGGTACTTTCACCATCGCAGGTTATTCCACTACGTTCTACAGAAAGACTTTGCCGTCATGTCGTGTTTCGTCTTCGTCTCTGCTCAGCGTGAACTCTGGGAAGTCCCTTGAACTCTGTCGGCATTCAGCTCCTCCTTCCCTCCCAGGAAAACCAACATTCAGAGAGGAAGAGCGGCTGAGAAAAGAGAAAAAAGGAAGCAGACGGAGGAAAGAAAAAACACTAAAGCGAAGTGAAGGCAGCAGACGAGGCAGAGGCCCGAACGTCGGTGTGTTTTCCTTTGACTCAGCCGTGATCCTGCTGAGCTCCGGCTCTGACCAGGAGATAATTGCAGGGGGATCGAGGCCGAGGCAGCGATGATATTAAAGCCTCGGACGATGAAAACTCGGCACCCAAAAGTATTTACTCAGAAAACATCTCAGAGAGGCAGATCTGTTGGTGCGAACTACCGCAGAGATTCAGTCTGAGTCGACGCCACAGATATGAGCCCTGAGATCCAACATGTGAGTGATGCAGCGATGTATACAAACAAAACACAGATTTTGTGGTCGCCGGCTCACCCTGGATGACGTATGTGTGGCGCTGCTGGACGCTGCTGCAGCTCCCCGCTGAAACCTCTGAAGAAAAGCCTCCGTCGACCTGAAATAAATGCACACAAAACCCAAATCATGAAGCAGGAGGCATGATTCAGGCCTAACAAGGTCGACCAAGTTTGTTTGTCTGCAGAGCGTCTGATCTGTTCCTAAATATCTTCATTGTCTTGTTTTGTTTCTCTTGAGACAAAGCCAGAGATGCTACTCGACAAGCGATTTTCTCCTCCGAGTCGGCGACGTATCGTTTTCCGAAAACACCACGGCTGTCGGGGTAATTGATTTAAAGTGGCCTCACAAACCGTACAAAAGCCTCGTACGTACAGTAGACAGTCGGAGTCGTTATTGTGTCTACGTCTATTACAATGAAACAGTCTGAACCCTTTAAAGGGCTCCTCCACTGGTTTTTAAATGTCAGCGTGATCGCGATGAAGAGTTTGAGCGGGTTTCTCAGCTTTGTAGTTTGTTTTTTTAAAGATGTATTTGGTCTTTTTTATCTCTATTTTAACGTCTTTTTTTCTTGCATACTCCATCAACACTTTGGACAGTTAATCTTATAATTCTGATACGTTCTCATAATCTTTTCTTGGTAAGTCAAACTTTGTTTATTCGGCTTTGTTTTATTTTTTTAAGCAATAGTATTGAATAGGTAGATCTAAACTTGTATGACATAAAATTTGACTTTGTTCTCATAAATCTTTACTTTGAAATCTAAAGATGTGACTTTTTTTTTTTTTTTTTTGCATTTTCTGACAGTTTTAAACAATTTTGACATTATACCACAATCCTCTCTCATGTGCATGTTTCTCAGCTTTGAAGTGCTTTTTAAAAATGTTTTTCCCTTAATTATTTGCTATTTTACCTAGAGTCTAACATCTTTGTCTGTTTTTTTTTTGTAAGAATTAAAAAAAAAAAAAAAAAAAAATCATACCTAACTTTGTTTTGTTTTTTTGTTTGTTTTTTTAAATCTTTTTTTTTTTTTTTTTGCCTTTTTATTGCATAATTTAGATTTTTAAATTTTTTTCTGGACCACAATATCAATTTGGTTAGTTAAAGTTTTAACTCGTAATCTTGTAATTTGACTCATAATTCTTACTAAATCAAAGCTGTTTACTTTTTGTCACATAATTGTGTCCCGTCAGTCAAAATTCAGTCTTACTTATAACTTTGACTTTTTTAATCTCATATGGATTTGGTTAGAATTTATACTGTTCATTTACTAAGTCAACAGTTTTTCAAATTTTATCTTGCATTTGTTTATCTTTGTTTTGTTTTGTTTTTTTTAATAACATAGTATTCAATAGGTTAATTTCAACTTTGGCATGTAGTTTTAAAATCTGACTTTTCATCTTATTATTCTTTATTTGCTAAGTCAAAGTTTTGACAATTTATTGCTGTTATTTTTCTTTTTTTCTCTATTTTTACCATTCTTATCTTTTTTTGCATTCTTCATCATCATTTTGAACAGTTAAACAGTTATAATCATGATACATTCTTATAATCTAGTAAGTCAACCGCCTGACTTATTATTTCACAGTATTTATTTGGTACAAATGTAAAAATCTTGGTAAATTCAAACTTTAACATGTAATTTTAAAATTTGATTTTTTTAATCTCACAATTCTTTACTTACAAAGATTTAACATTTGATTTTGCACTTTTTGGACTTTGTATTGTCTAATTTTGACGCTTACCGTCGTCCTCTCCCATGGGCGGTTATAATGCACTTTTAATGGAAAGTCTGCGTTGAAGACGAGCGGTGTGGCGTCAGAGAAGACGTGGGCATTTCCCAGGTGGTAAAAACCAGTCATCCTGCTCACTGTGATGGTTTTTTGAGTTTTCCTCTCGTGCCTACAGCAGGTTAACATGCGGCTTCGATCCCCTCAGGATGAACTGTAATTAACTCGCTGGTCCCTGACTCATCTGCTGCAATCATCAGGCCAGAATTAAATTTTGTGCACGACTGTGGTTTAGAACTAAATACCTAACAACTAATGGCATTCCTATTGGCCTTAGTGGTTTCTTGTTTTTACTACTAATCATCAAATGTGAGCATGCTCACACCGGTTATAATTAACCTTCTGAACCCCAAGCAGTTTTTGGGCGTTTTATTTATTTACGCCTGTCACATTTTTCCTCACTGTGGGCTCATTCTGCACTGCAATATAAAGTCTT
>NW_007579113.1:20096-27266 GCF_000690725.1 Stegastes partitus | reverse complement strand
GCACTATTTCCTCTCTAGAGCTGCTTCAATCAGAGTTACATCCCTAAACTCAGAGATCTGTGGCCACTAATCAACATTACCTGGCTTGTGTCGGTCCAACACAGCAGACTGGACATTTCATGAGAGGGGTCTTAAAGAGACAGGAGCTAAAATGGATTGTTTCAGACAGAAGAGAAGCTGCAGCAATGTACAGTTGTTTGTTTTGTTTTGTTTTTGCATTTTAGTATGTAAATATATTATAGTAGACCCCAGTAATACAATTATAACCTGTAACTGTGAAGAGTGTGGGCTCTTTAAACTAGCCATCATGCCACTTCTTTGCATTGTAGCTTCTCTAAAGAGGCAACAAGTAATTGATTAGTTGTCAGCTATTAAACAAATTTGATCATTAGTTCTCCCAGCTAAATGAAATTGCACACAAAAAGAGGAATATCTATTTGATATATACTATTATTTGGTTATGTACACTGTGGTGGGGACGAGAGCTAATCAATTCATCAGTCTGAGAAATTTTAAACAAGGAGAAACTGATTCCAGCTTCTTACATTCATATATGTGTTTACTGTTTCTTTCCTTAGAGGAGTTCTGTCAAGCTGTGGCTCCATTGTTGCTCGATTTGCTTTGTTCAAACACAGTAAAGCTGCAACGATTAATCATTTAATCTTCAACTTTTAAACAAATTGCCAAAAGTTTCAGTGATTTTTAATTTTAAAGAGTCTACATTCTGTGAATCCAGCATCTTCAATGTGAATATTTTCTGGTTTCTTTCCATCTCTGTGACAGTAAACTGAAAATCTTTGGGCAAAACAAGACGTTTGAGGAAACACTGATCAACCTTTGTCACCGTTTCCTGACATTTCAATGACCAAACAAGTGACTGATTAATCCAGAAATTTTGTAGAGTAACTGAAAAATGAAAATAATAACTAGCTGGAGGTCCATTTCTATCTCCTCAAGGTGCTTTTAAGGGATTGGAAGAAGCATAAGTTGGCATCAGAGCTGCAACGAATTATTATAATCAATTAATTTCCAGATTAATCGTTGTTTGGTCTATGAAATCTCCCTCACATACATACATACATACGTACGTACATACATACACTCAAAATCCAAAATCAAAATCTGATTTTTTTTAACAGCTGACAACTAAATGATTAATTGACTAATCTTTGCAGTTCTATTGTGTTTGAATAAAGCAAGACAAGCAATTATGGAGTCACAGCTTGACAGACAGGACTCCTCTGAGGAAAGACACTTGATTAACAATAAAAAATATTCAAATGTAAGAAACTGGAGTCAGTATTTGGATGTTTTTTTCTTTACAAAATGATGACAGAATAGCTGTGGGATAATGTAAGCGTTGACAAATATTCACCTGATAGTTGCAGCTCTCGTTGGCTCAATGTAAAAAACTCAAAATGTCTGTTTTGAGAATGTTTGTTCAGCTCAGCGTTTGCCAATCACCTGGTTTTATACAATTGCATAACTCCTTCCCAAGAAACTGTTTCTTTTTTTCTTTTTTTTTTGTTGCATGAGCAGGATTAGAGCCTCTGTGGAGGTGAATGAGGCCACTCGGAGGTGAACCTCGTGTCGTCCGCCTTCAGACTTCCTCTGATATTTACAACTGATACGTTCTGTTTTTCCTTTTTGCTGCCAGCAGAACACGCAGCTCGCCGGTGATAATTATACCGCAGGTCAGCGGGGGATCAGACACTTCCTTTGTAAAGGTCGGCAGACTGTGTCATCCGATGCCACATCTGTTGCCTGAGATCCGTTGTGCAGGGCGAGAGGGAACACAAAAACAGCACAATAACCGCAGGGTGACAGTGATGAGACCCGAGCAAACCTGATCCAGGCCTGACCTGAGGCGATCCTGCCGGAGCTGCTCACTCCTCTGCTGCTCCTCCTGCTGCCGTCGCTGCTCCTGACGCTCGGCCTGCAGCACAAATCACACCGCAGAGTCAGCCAGCCAAACGTTTCCACACATGCATGAGTGGCAGTGAGCTCATGACCACTGGAAGCAATGATGCTGCACAGGAAACTTTGAAAGATCTCAGATAGTGCATCCAACTAGGACTGGATTCAGCAACTCAACTCAACATGCTACAACTTTTTTTGCTGCTTGATGCAAAAGAAAAGTTGCGTGACTAATTTACAAGAAACTTTATTTAAAAGACACAAAGTTGGTTGGCATGTAGGCTTCTCATGGGAGCAGCCATGTGTAGATACAAAAGTAGTCGTCTTATTTTTGGTGCTGATTAACTCAAAACACCCTGGAAGGATTATTTCTTTCAAAATGGAGTTATTCGAGCAATTTAGTGAAACTGATCTGAGGTTCTTCTTTTAGAGAATGTATGTATTTACAGTTGAGGTTTTTCTTCTTATGTGTGAATGTTTTCTGGCCACATGAGAAAGGTTCCAAACTGCTTTCTTTCCCAGTGTTTCATATTCATGATGCAGAATCACTCCCCTACAAAATGGCCAAAATCACTCTAGAACAGGGGTGTCCAATCCTGGTCCTCGAGGATCGTTATCAGGCTTCTGCAGAGCTTGATGATGAGCTGATCATTTGTGTTGGAAGAGGGAAACATCTAAAACATGCTGGATTGTGGCCCTCGAGGACCAGGATTGGATCCCCCTGCTCTAGAATGATTATTTTTTTCCAAATGGCTTTTCAAGATATCTGGTGAAAATTAACAATATTTTTCATTATACAGAACAACTAGTGCAGCTCTACACCTAACACACCTGCAAACACATTACGGCATCAAAAATATGGGCACTAGTGAAAACTGGAGAACATATATTTACAATATGAGGTTTTTCCTGCAAGGAGAACATTTTCCTGCCTCCCCAAGAGGTTCAAGGCCACACCAAAGAAAAATCACTGAGAATTTAACCAGTATTGTTATTTGGGGTGTCATTAACTCCAGCATAATAGACATTTTTGTCAATGAAATGGTCAGAAATGTAGATTTTTGTTTGATGGCGTAACACAGACCCATTGCCTTTAGTGTACACAGACCCATTCAGAGCAGGAAATACCTTGACTAATGCTCTCTAATTACAGTCATTAGGCTATTTGTGCTTGTCTGACATAATAAACACAAGTTACACGATGTTTTCAACATAAAAGAAGCATTGATTTTACCATATTTAAATATTTAGGTGCTGTAACATCATCCTAAACTTTATTTTTTCTGATGTATGTAAGAATTTTGTAACGACAAAACATAAATTCCTCCCATTTCATTGTGCTTTCTGATGAGAAAAAGCATCTTTGTGAATTTCTTTTTGTTTTTCAGATCACTGTTTACAAAGGAGGACAGATGTAAGGTTCTGACGGCAGATCCAACAGGACAGGTAGAAGAACTCAGCTCACTGGTTTTTGTAAATTACTTTTAAAACAACTGAAACTGAGCCAAAGCAGTTTCAAATAGAGAAATATGAATAACTGTCCTTATTTAATGCAGAAAGGTGAGAATCAGAAAGGCTTGCTGGATGCTGTAAAGTGCTGACGACCATGAAATAATAATGTTAATTCATTCTTTGGGGCTTAAAGATAAAAAAAAAATTAAAAAAAGTAGTATGTGTATCAACTGAAAGTCTTCTTCAGGGTCTAAAAAACATAATTAGTGTAAATTAAACCGCATTCAGTTTAACATGTGGTCTGGTACAAACCACCTACAGAGGGCACTATAACAAACACATAGACCCCATATGTGCCAACAAAAAGTAAATATATAATGATAAATATGCAGTAAGGCTGACTATGAATGAGTGTTTTACAGTAGGTGAAGAAAATCCTGAAAAAAACAACTACTTTTCTTAAAATTAGGAAAAAAGAGACGAATATTTCCGTGTCTTTAAGTATTAGCTGGATTTAGTTCCATTGTTTGTTGGTTTTTGGTTGCAAACATTTCCTGGATCTTGTTCAGTATTTACTGTAAAGCCGAGCGTCTCTAACCTGCTCCATAATTCCCTGTGTGGTGTGTCGGGATGCATTCATGACCCAGAGGCAGCAGCTTTCTGCCAGTCGGGTCACGTCTGCAGCAGACGAAGAAGCTGCTTCATGTTTATGTGTTTATTTGCTGGATTATCAGGTTCATACCCTCGGCCTCAGAGGTCAGCAGGGAAACGTGTGCGTTTATAACCTTTAACTATGACTGGAGCGCTGAGAGGAGGTGCAAACCCACAGCATCATGAATCAGGTGGCTGTGGAGGCTTTAAGGAGACGCTGCTGCAGCTCAGAGCAACGCTGCTGACATCTGCAGGCTGACCGTGATATGAATCCTCTCTGAGGAAACATGGATTCATGAGTGGAGCTTCCTCTTACAACTGCCAAAAACATAGAAGCAGGCTTTCTACTTTATCTCCAAGTCGCATCTGTGAGTTCTTGTGTTTAACTGCAGTGAATTGTATCACATCAGAGCGGATGTTCTCCAAATTTGCATGTGTTTTGTCTATTTGCATGAACGAGCCTCGCCCTTAGAGTACTCAGATCTGCAGCAGATCTCATCTGCTATAAACAGGGATCCAGAATAAATTCTTCTTCTGTGCTTTCTCACTTAATTGAGCCATTTGGCGCTGAATAATACATTTCAAGCGTCAGTTTCCACATTGTACACACTGGTCATGTCCTAACACAACATCTAAATGAATGCAAACAGGAATACAAGTGCAGATCAGCCTTTTATTCCTCCTTCATTAGGATGATCTGGGACTAAAAGTTAGGTGAAGGCAGCTCTTCGGTGGTTATACTACAAGCAGTGTTCAATGTTGTTGTAATTTGTGACTCCTCACTGCTTCAGTTGAATCCGTCACAACACGACAATGTGTCAGCTCAGAACATTGATGCACCAACACGACAAAGCTCAGTTTTCTTCACAATAAATGCTTAATGTTGGCCATTTTATTCAATTTCAGTGTTTCCTAAAAGCTGAGAATGTACTGGAGGCTGGAGATTCATTCAGTTTAGAGGCCAGAGTGTAACGCAGACTGTTTTCTGAAGCTGCAATTTGCAGATGTTCCCTTAAAGTCTCACATGCAAACAGTTGCTAGAGGTTGAAACTTACTGATGTTCCATAAACACCTCTCCTTGCAGTAATATTTTAAATTATTCTAAATCAATCAAAGGTGTGGTAAGAGGGTTTTTTTAGGTGGCTAACTGAAACCGAAAACTACTTTTGCTAGAAGGCTAAAGAAAAAATAAAATCTTGTTGCCTTCGTCTTGGTCTCACCTTCTCCCTCTGTTGGTCCTTCATCTTCTGCAACTTTTCATCTTCTTCTTGTCTCTTCTTCTTGTCCAAGTCCATCTGTTTCAGCTGGAAACAACATTCAATGAGAAACTTCTGCCATCACTGATGAGAAAAGCTAACAGACAAACACAGCTTCCCATGTTACTGGAATTTTCTAGATGCTATTAGACTTTTAACTTGATTTAAAGCTGCATATAAAGCAGATAAATGATTCCGATGTTGTTTTGCAAAATTTACGAACCTTCTTCTGCAGTTTGGAGTTACGATGATCCGTCAGCTGCTTCACTCTGGCTTCAGATTCAGTCACATGACCACCTCGATGAATCAGCAGGTTGCAACATGTCAGTAAGTGATGATAATAAAGTTAAATTCAATCTGTTTGGGTGAATATGACAGAATATTACCGAGCCTCTCTGGATTCAGATGCACAGCAGACGGTCTGTTTGCCTCCTTCCATCTCTGCAAATTCTCTTCTCCTTTTTTAGCAACTAGGGAAACAAAAACACCTCAGTTCATTTGGAGAGAAGTTCCAACATGTATGAAGATATTAACAGCTCAGGGTTTATACTGTACTTACTTGTTGTCAGCTCAGTTCGTCGAGCTTCATTCGGTGGGATTAAGGTGAATCCTCCCAAGCTGAAACACAAACAGTAATTAGCTGGTGCTTCTGTTGGAGCATCTTTGACTTTTATTATAATCAGATATTTGTCTTTATGTAACCTTAAATTCAACTCTGTTAAGTTTTCTCCATCAGAACTGGCATTGCAGTGGATCTTTTGGGCGGATTGCAATGCATCATGCTGATGCTCGATCAGATTGAGATTTAAAGAGTGTGGAGGACAGATCAATGTCCTGAGCTCTTGGTCATGTTCCTCAAGCAGCTTTTGTGGTGTGACAGGGAGTGTTGTTCTGCTGGTGTCAGAAAGTTGTGTAGGTGGAACACTGCTTAGGTCCACCAACATGGTCTTTTCAGAGTCAATGCTGATTATTAGTAATCAAGGAGACTGACAGCTGGTGCTTCATACAGTAAAGATCAACCAGTATGGGTTCTTCTGGTAATCAGAAAAGACAGACAAGTGATATGTGGAACCGATGATGGGTTTTATTTCAACAATTTTTATAAAGTATTAGTAGCAGTACTGTTAAAGTGCCGGATCGATAAGCAGCATCTGTAAAAGTAGTCGTATCGTTAAAATCTTAACGACACCTATCCCTATTCAAAACTAGGCTTCTTTATTAGTGAAGATTACTATGACTGAATATGCCAACAATAGGAGGGATGATGTCAGAGCATCATGTGACGTTAGCTTTGGGATCGACTGATTAAGATCAGTAACAGTTTGTCTCCTCCTGTTCTGTCACTTTTTTGCCCACTGAGACTCCAAACTTAAAGTATTATTAGCTATTGTTTTCCAGACTCTGTTTCAGGTTAGTCTGTGGCTGCCTCCTAGCTTAGCTGCTAACCATTAGCATAGCATTAGCCCCTGTGAAAGTAGTTAATTCCCTGATTTGTGGCAACAGCTTGGGTTTACGGCTCTGTGATGTTTCTGAGCCGACAGAGTGATTACAGAGATGTAGTGCATTTAATTTGCTATCAATTAATGAAAATAATGATGCAGGTAATCGGAAAGATGCCAAAAAATCAGCCACGATAATCTGCCAGGCTGATAGTGGGTCTATCCCTAATATACAGCTGCAGTAAAAAATTAAAGTCTTCATATCAAAATTTATAATAACACGAACTCCAACGCGGGGGCTGTCAGGTGGATCAGTGGTTAGCATCGTTGCCTCGCAGCAAGAAGGTCGCCGGTTCGCGTCCCGATGAGGACACCGCGTGGAGTTTGCATGTTCTCCCCGTGCAGTGTGTGTTCTCTCTGGGTTATCCGGCTTCCTCCCACAGTCCAAAAACATG
>NW_007579113.1:2088-19860 GCF_000690725.1 Stegastes partitus | reverse complement strand
TAGTTTAAGCATTGATTACTCTGCGTTGATTGGCTATTACACATGACGTTACCCAATCAGATAGAGTTGTGGACGGAACATTGCATAAGGTGTTGTGTTGAAGAGGTGAATTTAAAACACTGAAGTGTCTTAAATACAATAAATAAGGCTCTTAGAGGTATAAACTGGATAACAATGATGAGGTCTGTACGGAACAAAGAGGCTTTTAAAGAACTCAGTGTACATTTACCCAAGAGCTGTTTTGGAACACAACTTTCTAAAATGTCTTTAAGGATTTCCATTTTAAGACACTTTATACTTCTACTGCACAAAAAAAAAAAGTAGACACAAATAAGTTATGTTTACAAAGTGCGATACACTAGTATGGGCTAAAACTTTAACCGTATTCTGATTTAGTGCAGATATAAAACCACAAACGGATAAGAATTCACAAGATTAGACTACAAACCTCTCCTCAGTTTATGGGTAAAAAAATAAAATGCAGTCAAACAACACGAAAGAAAAGAAACAAACGGAACTGCAGCGTTATTTAATTCTGACGTGATGCTGCTTTCATGAAAAATGGAATTCAGGGCAAATTAGTAAAGTAGCTTCTGCTTTAGAATAGTTATTGATGTTGTTTTGTTTGGTTGTTGTAGTTTTTCTACATTTCTGGTGGCCTCTTTTTGTAAACCATAATTCAACCTATTTTTTTTCGTTTCTTTTCATCTTGGTGCAAAAATAACTTATTTTTTTAAACAGTGTACTTCAGCAGTTAGGAATTACGAGGGGCAGTGAAGGCACCGTTCCTGTTTCCAAACCCATGAAATGAAACTGAAAGTAAACTTGTAGATAACCACAAACAACTAACAACAGAATAAAAAATAACACAAGCAAAGAACAAATCAGCCAGAAAACAGATTTTAAAGGTTAATTCAGCTTCTTTAAAAAGCAGCACAACCTGTTTTGCTCAGATTTGATATCATTTTAGTCAAACCTGTGACTTACTACTGTGGCTGCCTGTTTGCTTGTTGTGGGTTTCTGCTGTCAGTTGTTGTTTTGTCCACATTTCCAGGAGTTTGGTTGTTTCCGGACACATCTGCTCCTTTCTGGTCAGAGTCGAGGCTGGAGTTCAGCTGGTTTTTGGCGCTGTGGGGATCCATTATTCAGACACACTAGTTTAGCTGTGCAGGGTGCTCGTTGATCGTTGCTCTATTCTTAGTGCAGTTTGCTTTTCCAGGGACAGTGTAGTGACTCATCAGATGTGTAACCGTGCTTTCAGGCACAGCAGAGAGGAGGGTTTTGATGCAATAGTGCCATCTGCTGAGAAAAAAACAGGAAAAAGACAGCTCATTTCCAGTTTATTTGTTCTATTTTATTATTATTTGTACATACACCTCAACCAATCAGATGCTGTAATTATCCTTCAATAGGCAAGAAAAAAAAAACTTGACTCCACTATTTTATCTTAGTGTACTCTTACTTATTAGTTATTTGTTAGTTTAAATTTGTTTTCATAATTTGTCAGATTTTGCAGTTTTATTGTAAAGCACCTTGTTTTCAAAAGGTGCTATACAAATAAAGTTGTTGTTATTATGATTCATGGAAACAACAATCAGCAGACAACACATATATCAGTAACTACGCAACAAGATGAGCTGCAAATAAGTTCAGAAACACCAGTAATATCAGTTTATTTTGGCCACCAGCTGTTCAAAGCATAGACTTTCATGATGGTTTTCATTTTAGTTTAGTTTTCTTTTTTTCCCCTAAATTTTAACTCACCCATAATCAGATTGTTTGATCTGCTTGTCTAATATTACAGACTCTGAATCAATGACATGATGAGACATACCAATGAAAACATCAGGCTTTTATCGTTATTAGTTCCTGAGATATTCTAGTCCAAACTGCCTATTTTTAAACTGCATATTTAATTTCATGTGCAGCAAAAACAAAAAAAACAAACTACTGCTAGTGAGTTAACTGGCAATTTCAAAAAATGTCTTTACAAATATCTGCATTATATGCTACAAAAGTTTCAAGTAAATTTGGGAGTCAAGGCAAAACTACTTTTAAAAGTTTCCTCTACAATCAGAGGTTTTTAATAAACAATTATGTAATGATTGGTAACACACACAAAAGTCCTTATGTTGATTTTTCATTAAAAAAATTCAGTTGTTCAACTAGTTTTTCTACATTTTTATTTTTAAAAAAGGAAATGTTGTATTGCTTGCCGAACTACCATAATTGTGAACACAAGTTTTTAAGTCAGCTTGTTCTAATTAGATTTGTCTGTTGAAGCCAATATCATTAACTTAGAATTTGTTTTAAATTATTGCAGAAATTTGAGTTTAAAATACAGACAATATTAAGTCCATGCAACGTTTTTATGTCAACTCATCAAAATAATGTTTGCAAATTAATGAATGAAAAATACTTTATTTATCCCAGAAGGGAAATTAAATTATAATAATTCAATTAAAATAAAATGTTTATATTGCAATTTATAGTGCTGTGATGTTTATAAATACATTTTTTTCCTTCTTAAAATTAGACATTGAATGAAGTCGTGGGAAAAGGTTCTTTAAAACACTTTTGAGGGTTTTTTATTTATTTTAAAGATCTGACTTCTTTAAAAACCTGTTTGTAATACAATAAGAAATGTAATAATTTCATTTAAGGCAGTTTAAGTGTGACAAATAAATAAGGCTACCATAAACAAAAGAACAATTGCTTCTTAGTTTACTAGTTGTCATTAACTAAAAGACCAAAGTTGTATTTGTCGTAATAGTCGCTTCAGTTTGCACTTTTTTTATTTCATTCTACAGAATATTCTTCTTTGTTGAAATCCTCGGGTGCACATATGTTCTAATGTCTATACTTTCCTTCCTTATTTTGTTGTGTTTTAACAACATAAAGACAAAAAACCATCAGTCAGTCACATAAAAACTCATTTATTACGAGTTATCACATTCGGAATGAACAAGCATTTTATGTTGATTACAAACCAACAGACACTTCGATGACGACTCTTCTAGTTTGGCAGGATCGGATCTGTTACACTGGACGTTAATGCAGACACACACACACAAAGGGAGCACGGATAAATACACATCTTTAGCAACCATACAAAAAACTAAACGTTATTTTTTTTCATTACAAAGTTAGAGCTTCTTCTGTGTTTCATGGTGTAAAATTTCAAGGAATGCTTGGTCGCTCTGCTACAGTGATTCATTAGTGAGAGTCAGGCTCGTGTGGCACTAAAACACGACGTCGCCCGAGGTGCTGTTGAAACGATGATGACTTTGACACAAAACAAATAAGGCAGTGAAGGTCCAGAGGCCTCGTCGGACCAGTTCAGTCCCCCGTCCAACACAAATACTGACAACTCACTGCAGGGACGAGTGCAAGTAAACAAGAGCCAACAGGTCGGAGCTGGAGGCTGCTGATGTTTTCAGCTTAGCAGTGATGGCGATGGTGGTCAGAAGTCTCCTTCATCCTGGACGAGTCGCCCTCCTTCGAGTAACTCAAAGATCTCCTGCAGCCCTGAGCTCTCTGTGCTTCCCACAGTTCAGTTGGATGTCGTGATGCGTTTGGATATGTGTGTGTCTGTGTTTAACGGCTGCAGTTGGAGGGGAGATCACAGCTTCGGCTGGCTGGAGAGCTTCACCTTCAGGTTCTCGGCCAGCTTGTCCAGGAACTCGAAGGTATTCAAGTAGTCGGCACGAGTCACGCTGCAAACAGAGGAAATGGTCAGAGAACAGAAACATGATGGGAAACGGCTATTGCAAACACAGAGCCAATTCATGTTTCCTGTGTGCGCAGAACAATGGAGGCTTTGATGTCTTGTTTCCACACGGTTTAGTTTCATGCTTGAAAATCTGCATAATCTACAGACTGTGCCCCCTGGTGTTCAAGGCAAGGAAATGCATCTCATTATGGAGGTACTACTTGAGGTATTGTGACCTAAAGCTGAGAGTTCACTCAACACATTCAATTAAGTTTATAAGGAACACAGCTGACATATAAGACTTCTGAGGATGCCTTTACTAGAGTAAATGTACTTTCCACCACTGTGATAGTTGCCTTGAGCTCATCCCAGGTATCATATTTTAATGATTTAGTATCCTCTAAAATTAAACTAATCAGAATATGATTTGTTTATCCGTGTTTAGTCAACCTCAGCCTGCTGCAGACTGTTGACATTCACCGCTCTCCATAAATGTGAGTGTTTCTCCACAAGTGCAGATTAGTGTGAAAGTGGAAAATGATTTGGTCACACTGGTGATTGAGTAAATTAAATCAGTGTACGAAACAGTCAGGCGGCAGATTCTCCAACACCAAACGCTGCCAGCAGCAGGTCATGTCAACTGTCGCTAATTAACGGTAATTCTGAGTGTAACTTGATGTCGGGCCAGGATGTAACTTGGCTGCTGGCTCTGCAGCCAGCATCTGTGGTCTGCCAGAGATTTAAAAATTTTATTTTTTTTTTTAGCCTTTTGTCTGTATTCAAAGACTGAAGCATCACTCTGTAACACCACTGAATGGACCATTTCAATCCCAACAGCTCCAACACAGTGTGCCTCTGCTTTAACATTTTCCATTAGTTTCATTAATTGCATTCTTCCAGTTAAACTTTGATTTGTGATTTTTAAACTTTGATATTACGTCAGTAGTTAAAGATATCTGCTTCAGTAGAATCAGGTTTCTCTGTGCATCTTCCAGCAAAATGCAGCTAAAAAAAAAGTTTCTAAACTCAAGGATGCAAATTTCCAGAGAAGAAAAAGAGACACAGCAGATCAGTGTTTCAACACAATAGACAAGCCATTACTTTTTTGTATACGTTCAGCAATGTGCAATATCCAGAAGAGCAACATCAGTTACTCTACTGTTTTTGTAGTTCTTAATTCACCAAATTAGCCATCATTACAAGAAAAAGCTATCTCATTGTTTACATAGATACATTTGTACATAAGATATTTATCTTTTATATTTGCATATCTCCTACTGTACTTGAAAAAATGTATCTGATTATTGTACATGTACTGATAGAATTGCTGTTTAATTTCATTGTACACTGTGCAATGACAGTAAAGAAACTCTATTCTACTTAAAGTCTTTGTCCACTTTGACTAGGATAAACTGTTGGTCTGTTTGCACACAAAAAAGACGAACTCTGTTATTTTATTGTAATTAAAGTATTGGATTAGACCACAGCTGGGTGATCTGACAAGCTCTCAGACTGACATATAATCTGCTTTTTAAAGGTTTAGGTTGTGTCATTGAAGATGTTAGATGTAAGTATTTTATAGGACTGAACGACAGGCAAAAAATAACATACGGGCTGGGTCAGAAAAGTTTCAGGACCGGTGTCACAAAAGACATATTTCAAATCGGAACTACAAACTACAAGTTTTCCCCTTCAAAGTAATCCCCCTGGAGTCTAACACACTTCTCCAGCCTTCTCTGCCACGCCGCCATGCACTCCTAGAAGGATTCTTCCGGGATCCTCCACAGCTCCATCATCACAGCCATCTTGATGTCATCCACGTCTTCTAAACGGGTCCCATTGATGACCTCCTTGAACTTGGGGAAGAGGAAAACATCACACGGAGCCAGGTGGGATGAGTAGGGATGTTGCTCCAGCACAGAGATGTTCTTCTCAGCCAGGAAATGTTGGATGCTCAGGGCATTGTGAGCAGGCGTGTTGTCATGATGAAGCAGCTACGACTTGTCCTGCCACAACTCTTGCCTCTTCTAACACACTGAATGAAGCAAACGCTGCAGGATCTCTTTGTAGACCTGCTGGTTAATCATTTGACAAACTTGTATTTTGTAGCTTGGGATTGAGAAATATCTTTTGTGACACCAGTCCTGGAACTTTTCTGACATACCTCATATTCCGCTAATATCTGTAGAATTGGTTTATATGCCAGGGCATCTCTGTAAAAAAATGCTTCTTTTATGATGGTTTGTCGTGACGCACTTTACCTTTTTATTAAAAAGATGTGTTGCACTTTTCCATAGTGTGACATAGATACTAATTTTTCAGCCCTAACATTTCGTCTTGGAAGTTCAGTCGCTGGAAACATGAGATGGGAAGGGTTGGGCTAATTGGTTACCAGCAACTGAATTTTCAAAAGAAGCGTCAAAAACGAAAATATGAATCTATTGGTCATGACTTGACTTGGTCATGAGATTTGAAAGTTGGACTTTTAGCCTCAAGTTACAGGCTTTGTATCCAGGTAGATTACATCTATAAGAAGAATTGTGATTCAGAGTTTGACTTCCTCTCTAAAGACTGTGACATGATCTTTGGCCTCCCCAGAGCTGGACTCTGTACCAGCTGATACCAATTAACCATTAACACCACAAAACATCTGCACACTTTCCAACACTTGGACGACTTACTTTGGCATTCCTTTGATGCAGATCGCCAAATCCTTGGTCATGAAACCAGCCTCGATGGTCTCAATGCAGACGGCCTCCAGCGCCTCGGCAAAGACTCGCAGCTCGGCGTTGTTGTCCAGTTTGGCCCGGTGGAGGAAGCCCCGTGTCCATGCAAAGATGGAGGCTGAAGCGAACACAGAGATTTCATTATAAACGATTAAATACAAGCGTCTTAAACTAGATGTTCCAGTTTGTGCTCCTACCGATGGGGTTGGTGGAGGTTTCTTTTCCTTGCTGGTGTTGTCTGTAGTGGCGGGTCACGGTGCCGTGGGCGGCCTCGGACTCCACCGTGCGTCCATCAGGGCAGATCAGCACACTGGTCATCATTCCCAGAGAGCCGTAGCCTGAAATTTACAGCAAAACGTTTCAACATCACATCTTTGAACCCGATACGTAAAATCTGAGATTTTCCTCTTTGATTCAACAATTTCTAGGAAAAAAATTCACACATTTTTAATATTTGTCTGTTTTTTTTCTCTCTGTGCATACATATGTTACTTAGTAAAACATGTAAAATTTTTGGTCGCAGGTGTTTTTAAGTGAAAAATGTACTGAGTGGGGAGGGCTGATGTCAAATTTTGCATTGTTTTCTTCACACTAATCAGTGGATCAATTGTTGAAGTGGCATAACTTGAGAAAATCTGTAGCTAGAGTCCTGAAATTGAGTAGAATCATTGATATGTACATGTGGCTTTTAATGGTATAACTTGCTTTGATGGAATATTACAAACCAGCTACATGATGATGCAAATTTTTTCTATTCCGATATTCCACCAACCATAAAACCTTTATTTTTCACCCTAAGAGGCTGAATGTTTTTCCTGTGATTGGCAGTATGGTGCCAGTCAGAGGCATACTTTGAGGAAGAATTTATTAAAATTATGTTGTTTTTGCATTTATGGCCAGTATTTGAACATGCATTGAGCAGGTATGATAAGTGAAACTACTCCAATAGTGTCCCAACTGGAAGAGTTTTAGAGTATTGTTACCAGGATTAAACATCATCAATCATGGTTTTCCATCTTATCGTGCTTTAAGTAAGGGATAATGCCCATTAATTTCTGATAATGGACACCTCGAAGGGCATTATCCCGCTTATACCATGGTCACTTACGAAAGATATTACTAAATAAATATTAAATCAATTATTAATACGTTAATGTTGTTTTTTACCGTTAAAATCGTAAGTTTTCCACAACAAGCGGCTGAGCGGACTATTTCATGTCTCTCGTTGTGACGCGTTGCCAAGGTAACCGGTCGGCCGCAGCTGTTATTGCTGTCTTGCCGTTGTGATAAATAAACTGAAATAACGTATATTAACGTATGTTCTGAGTTTCTGTTGCCACGGTTACCAACTACCGTTTGAGTCAGCACATTAATTTAGAACAATCAGGTTATTTGACCGGAACTTCTTTATAGGTGTCCTATATCACTTTTTAATGGACACCCTGCAGCCAATCAGAATCGAGTATTCACCCAGACCATGGTATAAATAGTTTTATCCAGAGTGTTACAATAAGCAATTCCGTCAATGTTTATTATCTATATGTCAGACATATATAAAAATCAGTCAAACTAAAGATTCTGTATATTGCAGCTCCTCAAATGATGGAAATGTGCTTTTATTTGACCAACCTTGTGCCACAGAGTCAGACTGAACATCTCCGTCGTAGTTCTTGCAGGCCCAAATGAAGCCTCCCTCGGATTTCATGGCCTGTGCCACCATGTCATCTATGAGACGGTGCTCGTACCAGATTCCTTTGGCCTCGAACTGAGAGCGGTATTCCCTGGAAGATGTGAAAAGATGGACAACACCTTAAAGTTCTAGTCTGGTAGAGGAAGAGACAGTGCATGTGTGATTGTAGGTGTTTATGTGGTTATTTACTTCTCGTAGATCTCCTGAAAGAGGTCTTTGAAGCGCCCGTCGTACTTCTTCAGGATGGTGTTCTTGGTGCTGAGGTAGAGCGGCCACACTTTAGACAGAGCCATCTGGAAGGAGCTGTGAGCAAAGTCCTTGATGGACTTGTCTGTGTTGTACATTCCCAGAGCTACACCTCCTGAGCCTGCACACACACACACAAATATAAACTCACATTAACTGTTCAACACCATCACAGAAAAGTTAACAAAGTCCAGATGAGCAAAGATTTATATGTAGTCGTGTGTTCAGTTTCTATCAAACTCATTGTCATTGTAGACAAAACTGAATAATTCTGAACTGGTTTCAAGTCATTTTGGTTAAATTTTGTGTCATTTTGGACCGATTTTGAGTCTTTTTGGACAATTTTGAGTCATTTGACCAGTTTGAAATCATTTTGGTTGAAAGTTTGTGTCATTCCATACAAATTTTGAGTCATTTTGAACCGGTTTCAAGTCTTTTTGGTCATATAATTGTGTCAGTCTAGACCAATTTTTCATCATTTTGGACCATTTTCAGTAATTTTGAACTGGCTTCCTTCAAAACCGTTAAAATGGCTTCCCAAGTCAGACATTTTTTTTAAGTGCAAGTGAAAAACTTCTACAAAAAAAAAAAAATTGAAATTGAAATTCACAAAATTCTTTTTCTTTCTTTTTTCTTTTCTTTTTTTTTTTTTAACAATATTTTTCAGAACATAGGTTTGGGTCAGAATTAACAGAAAAGCAACAACTGAACAAAATCTGAGTCAATGCAGCAACAAGAGATTACTGTTACTCAACAGCTGAAAACCTCCTTTGGTTTGCTCAGTGGTTGGCTTAGAGTGATAAAAGCTGAACAGGTTTTGACAGAAACACACAGATAACCCACTGCCTAGAGTATGTTTTAACATTTACAATGTGAACATGATAAGAAAATGTACTTGTGAAGGCGTCTCTATAATATCAGCCCAGCTAAGTTATATTTACTGACACCATTACACATGCACATTATGGTATTTGACGCCTTTGTTCTGAGATATTTTTCATTTCAGACAGGTCTGATATTTGCACACCTGTTTATATAAGATAATAAACATGCCACTTTACCACAAGTCAAGGCAATTTTAATGCATAGACCCCAATACCACGTATTCCAAATGGACTTATCTAGCAGCATCTGCCCTTAGACACAAAAAAAGAGGGATCCTTCTTTCAGGAAAGGTAGAAGTAGAGGAGAATGTTACATGAAGTGTGTGTCTAATTGCAAACTTCCTGCAATCTGCATCTGCTGTACATGTATGATGCAATATTTTGGCCTTGTCTTTATACAATTAAAGGAAGCAGTGACACATACTCAATCTTTATATGCAGTCTATAGCCAAGTAATAGATGCTGCATGTACAGAAGAGAGACAGACAGAGTACTTCATTGATCCCCAAAGGAAAATGTGACAGAACACCTATAACTTACATTGAGCTGACATGACTACACTTAATAATCAGACTATTCAGTTTAATATTAACCGTGTAATAGATTTAAAACATGTAATAGAGCTTCACAACATGGGACACCATCAAAATTGTGACTGTTACACAAGGAGGATGGCATGAAATTGTGAGCTTATTGGGTCTGACACGCTGCTAAAAGTGTGTCCGTTAAATCATGTCAGTGAAACCACAGTGTGACGCCTGTACCACGTCAACATGCAGCATAGACAATCCCTGAAAGTTTGCTCGAATTAAACAAAACTGAATTACAGCTTCAGTTTAGTTATTTAACAGCATCTCCTATATCCTCAGCTGCGGCCTTTGTGGTTGTTGTGATTTTGTGATGGACCTGGCTGCGTTCTTACCCTCAAACTCGTGGACGACATATTTGACTGGCTGTCCGCCGGCGGGTGTGTAGATCATCTCCACTTTCCCAGGTCCAGGCACCACGAAGTCTGTGGCTTTGTACTGTGGAGACACAGTGGGGAGGAAAAGGGGTTAATTTTAGAGAGCTGTTTGAACCCACTAAACATCGCAGCTCTTAAAATGTATAAAATGGGGTCATAAACACCTCAGCAGGACTCGGTAGTCAGCGTATATAACCTGCACACCTCTGACATCCACCGGCTATTATGCAACGATCAGCAGCCTGACACTTCACCTGCATTTCTTTCCTCTGTTGACTTTGGCAGAGAGCCACGAGCTAACCTGTGATTTAGCTCTGCTGCTGTGGAGGCAGTGCCTTGTGGTCCAAAGGACGGCCGGTGAATCATCATAATTATTGACCGAGTCTCCCCTGACAACCTCACAATGTCTGCTATAAGCGCTAACTCACTGCGGTCAGGCACGAGTTCAGAGTAGGCAGCTTATAACTGAGGTTTGCAGTAAGTTATACCCCTCTGAGTGCTTTAGCAACAAGTTTGCAGACACTGTGGGAGCTGATTTAAGTTTCCCTGACCAAAGAAAAAGACATGCTTAACCCCATACGTGAGGCTGGAGTCCAGACTGAAGTTCATCTAAGGGGTAATTTCTAAGCTCAGAGTGGGTCTTTGGAATGTGCAACAGTGAGATCAATCTGTGCATTTTCCTCTTATTTCTGACATTCGACAAACAAAAATGCCGACTATGCTTCAGTAATTTAAACACATCTCTGCAAAACTGGTCAATAAATATATAAATATTCTTTTCCCACCCAATTCTTATCATTTGGTGCTTGTGATTTTCCTTTGACGCTGCTTGAAACCTCTCAGGGTGGCATCAACACCTCCTCTATGCAGGAAAAACCCTTTAAAAATCACAAATTAATAAACTACGGTCAATGTATTTTGCACCATCTAACTCCAAAACCTGCTGGCACATTGAAATGTTATCTTTTCTTTTCTTTTTTAAAGAAAAAAGAAAAAAATCTGGAAAATTCCACAATTTTTTGAACCAGAAACTGTAAAAACTGAAATAAATTCACAGATTTTCAACTGTCTAATGGTCCTATGTACGTGACATATGGTCGTGTCGGGAAAATGAACCAAATCTGAGCTACAAATTGTGATATTTTGTCAAATTTGTTTTTCACGTCTCTTCAACATGTCCCATTCAAAAGAGAGTTTTCAGTTGAACTACAATGTGAACTGAGAGGATAAAATAAAACATGCTCGAGCAATAAGATAAATGTAGCATCGCTCAAAAATGATGTACAGAGGAGCAAGTTGTTGGACGATACATTCAGCATGATGAAACATCTTTCTATAGTGGATGTACAAAGTCGTAGTAAAATGTCGGTTTGTGTCGGGATAAAAATGTAAATGTACATGTTGATTCCAGAGTTTAAAAATTTAGGTAAATGACCAAAGAAATTCAACTTTTTCTTCTTTTTGAAAAATAATTCATGACAATATAACTGTGTCATACTGCACAGAAGACATTTCTGAGTTCTACTAACTTCTAGTCATCCATAGAGGTGCAGGACTTTATACTGCAGTGAAAAATGAGCCCATTGTTTTTAAGCTGTAAATGTTTTGTTCACTGAAATACACACCAAAACACAACTTTATATTGACATACAGCAAATGAAATGGATTCATATTTTAGTCTTTCAACCAGTCTCGTGTCTCTCACCCCAGCATGGATTGATTGTTTTGTAAGTTTTCAGTTTACAGGAACATATGAAGGTACCTGGTCTCCGTGGGCGTGCCTGCCGATGATGATGGGTTTGACCCAGCCGGGCACCAGACGGGGGATGTTCTTACAAATGATGGCCTCCCTGAATACGGTGCCTCCCAGGATGTTACGAATGGTCCCGTTGGGCGAGCGCCACATCTGCTTCAGCTTGAACTCTTCCACACGCTTCTCGTCCGGTGTGATGGTGGCGCACTTGATGCCCACATTGTAACGCCGGACCGCCTCCGCTGCCTCAACCGTCACCCGGTCGTCTGTGGCGTCTCGGCTTTCCATGCCAAGGTCGTAGCTTTGAGAGAAGAGATGGAGAGGAGAGTTAATGGTGCCAGAGAGGAAGCCAATATCTATAATGTGCTGATACTTTCTGGTACAATGTAGTTGTTAAGTTTCAGTACAGATGCCGACAAACTGTCTGTGGTGCGAAAAACTTCTGGGATTGTTCAAGCAGAACGTATCATGAGTCAAGAGACCACGTTACATTGCGCTATCAAGATCAGGTCCCATGTTGCAGAAGTTTTTTTGACCACTGGTAGGTTACAAATGACCGATTTCACAGAGAGCAAACATCCTATTCAACAGCTGGATGACCCAACCTTCATGTGGGGGGTCATCACTGGTGACCAGAGGGGGTCTGCAGCTACCATCAAGAGAAGAAACAGCATTTTTCACAGTGTAAGAGTTGCAGTGTACAAGACTGCAGAAAGAGTCAGGAGCACCAGGAGCATGCTTCTCTTCTGCATTTACAAGGCTGTGAACCGTGTATTCACCCTCCAGGGTCTGACTGTTCTACTGCAACATCCAGAGGTGTTTCAGGTGCAGACAACATGATTTGTGGCATGATGGCATATGGGAGTGTCCAATACAAGTTTTTTGACCACAGCAACATAATTGTTGCTCTTAACAGGCCCTACTCTCAAGATTTACCTGCGACTTCTTCTTCTTCCTCAAAATGAAATGTAAGGTGATGGGTCTTTGTTTTGACACAGTTCAAGAGTTTCAGCGAAAATAGGGATTGATATGTTTACACATCAGAACTTCTAAGGACTGTTACAAGCGTTGCAGGAGCACTGGGAGCTGAGTATCTCTGCACAAGGAGAGGAGGAGCACATTAATTGGTTTTAGACTTTTTTATAAGCACAGATTCTGAACTTTTTGTTAATATATTGTTCTTTTGGCATTTGGCCAATATGCCCTTGCCTTTTTTTTTTTTTTTTTTTTTGCCAATACATAAATATGCCAAACTGCAGGACATGGTCTGATAAATCTTCAACTTTTGACCTGTAAAATATTGTCAAAGGTTAAAGGAATGTTTTGATCTGCCTCATATTCAGTGCCAGCTTCCATAACATGACAGTTTCCAATATGATATTCGTGTGCTTGTAAGTATGGGAGTAAAGCAGTGATGTAAGGAAGAAGAAATGGGCCAAACAGACATGAAAACCATTTATAATTCGAGCAGCTGAGGCATGAGACACCATAAACAAAGGCCGTCTGTTTCAGGAAAGATCATTTCTACACCATTTAACAGCAGCCCTGCAGCACTGACTGACCAAAGCCTTAAAAGTGAGCGTATGTTACTGTTGTAGCTTGCTGGAAGACTAAAGTACAACGGCTGTGATGTAAAAACATGATCACTGTGTCAAAGGACGTGAGGGATATTAATGAGTGGTGATGTGAGTTCGCTCCAAACTGAGGACGAACTCAAAGTGTTGCCAGGGTTTTATTCACACTGTACTGAAGCTAATTATATTTCTCAGAGAACCTGACACAGTGTCCCACTTTCCAGCCACTGTGCTCACTCTGCTGCTTCTTTATGCTGTCAGTGAAGAGATCTGCAGAACCAGCCAGCAACGCAAAGACAAAGGAAACAAGGCCGCAGTTGTGCAAAGACGCCCAACCCTCTGCCAAGATAACTGGATAAGTTGCTCCACTTGTTACACTCGAGGAACGTTGTGGCTTCAACGAGCTGTTGAGAGGAGGAAGCACACTTAACCCAAAAAACAAGCTCAGAGTGCTTATCATTCCTTTCAAACATTTGCCTCTGAGTTTTGTTGCGCTCTCAAAGGCTTTGTTCAAAAGCAGACATGACCTTTTACCTACTTTCACCCCCTCCTTCCCACGAAAGCTAACACCAGGCCACAACAATACGCCGCTCAGTAACTGACTGCATACATACAGCTGAGGCAAATGCCAAAAACCAACAGGATCCAGCTGATCAAGACTGATGTCTTCATTTGTTCTGATGTGTTTGATTATGAGTTTATTTATGTATTTAGCAAGCTGATGCATTCCTAAGACAGTCTTCAGAAAACCTGCACATTCAAAAGCTGAATTTGATTATTCAGATTTAAAATTACAGCTAAAATAATTCTAACTACAGTCATGACTCGATAATCCAACACTAAATGTAAAACCTTCTATTCTGTCGGATAGCAAGGCTGTTGGATTGTCAAGATGGAGGTTGAAATACAAGGAGGGCTTGATGCTTTAAGGGTCATTCGTTGTTAATATTCATTGTTTACAGCAGTTATAGTAACTAGTAAGGCTGGTCCGAATAGCCTATCTGGGCTCAATTAATAATGAATATCAGAATATTCAGCGTGGTCGGAGAGGGATGTGCTCCGACGGGGTGGAAGTGGCCGGATCACACAGGCAGTACTCGGCTGTTGATGCCTGTTTAGTTAGCAGTCACAGTTCTGTTTCCACCATCGGTGGCGGTGGCAGGGGAGTGGCAGATATGCTCCACTGTTACCATCCATGTTTACTTCTGCAAACACTGAGCTCGCTCGCTGCGCGTGATGTCATCGTTTTCTTCTTCTGCGCATGCAGGACACTTTTGGGTCGTATGAAGTTCACACAGCAGGTCACATACAAGTCGTATTTAATTGGAAATGTGAACAAACTTGCAAAAAATCGGATTTTACAAAAAAATCTGAATTGAGCATTAAGTCCTGCAGTCTGAATGTAGCCAATCTGTCGAATTGTTTAGTCAGAAAATACGCTGTTATCATTATTTGTGCCATAAAATGTCATGTCAGAGTCGTAATCCAAGGCTGTCGGTATGTTCAGGCTATTTTTAATGGGTTCTGTTCGTTTTTCCTAAAAACCTGTCGGAGAGCAAGGTTTTCGGATTGTTAAGGGTCGGAATGTCAAGTCACGACTGTAGTGGTAATTTGGACTTGTTGTTCCAGGTAACTGTAACGTCAAAATCCCAGTTACAGATCTCTGTATTTCAGTTTAGACTGGTCAAAATTACAGCTGTAGATATCTCAAATGCCATTACTACAAGTTGCTTTGGTTCTACAACTGTAGTAAAATCAGCTTTAACAGCTAGATAAGCTAAATGTATGACTCATAAACAGAGGTTAATGACTAGTTGTACAGTGGTTGTTTCTATGTTTATTACCAATTGATATTCATGTTTATGGTTGGAAGCTACTCTGTCCAGAGACGTATTCAGGTATCTAAGCAGAAATTAACCCTGTAGTCCTCAACTTGTAAAGCGTGTATGTTGTTGTTTCCTGGAGCGAAGGGAAATTTGAAAATGGTTGCACACAGAAAGCAGAATGATAAAGATGTCTTAAATGAGCATCCAAGTGCAGGCTTACACCTGCAGTCTACATTTCATAAGTCAGACTACCTCTGATGTAACTACAGGTATCTGCAGCATCAAAACTGTAATTCAATTCATCTGTGTATTACATTTGGACTAGTCAGAATTCTAGTTAGAGATATCTACAACGTAATGTCAACCACTTAAAACCTAATTTCAGATATCTAAAAAGGACAAACATATCTTGAACTACAATTATAACTTGTTAGAGATAAACTGTTGATAAATGACACTTTTATTACAACTAGTAAGAGTTGTATTGTAGATATGAGAAACAAAGATAAGAGCGACTACTTTGTTGCAGAACAACAATGATGTGGATATCTGAAATGCGCTTTCAGACTGGAAAGAACTGAATTATGGACATCTGCAATGCACATCTAGTCTAATTGGCTTAGTTTACAATTTTTATGTGTGCGATCACTGTTAGATTTCACTTTACCTTGTTAAGCGTGTTTGTCCAATGGGCGCAGCTCAGATTATTCTGTGATTATCACAGCACATTGAATTATGTGTTCTTTCAAAGCCCGTTGTACAAGAACCCATTAACTTCAATAAATTCAAAAAAAGAAATAAGGATAAAAACATCTGTCTAAAAGGCAGGAAGTTAAAGTTCAAGGTGATTGTCCACATTTCTCAGTAGGGCGATATGACAGCTTGAGCTTTACATAGAGGTCACATAAACAACGCACAAGTCCGTACAAAGTTCATGTCAGAGATAAGAAATGGACGAATGGATGTTGACAACAAAGTTACTGGATTGGTAATCTCAAAGGCGATCTGTCAAAAATTACTTTTATTAACAGCGTAACAGCCCTTGGTTACGTATACACAGGTTTTACAAACCACAAAAATTTCCATTGTGCAATTTTTTCCCAAATTTGAAAGTTTCAATGTTGCACATCTCTAACTTTTAATACAATTTTGCAGTTTTGAAAACTTAGGAGAGCTTAACTTTATGTCTCCTGCTGCGAGATAAAGGATCCTTTCACAGGTTGCTCTGCTGTTCAAACTCAGCAGGGACAATCGTGGATAAACAAGCCTAACTAGAAATACCAGGCCGGCAGGAACTGTTAACTGATTTCCTTTTTTATGCAATTTCACCAAGACGCCCCTGCTGGGGGAGCCGCAGCTACCACAGTCCACTGCTCTGTCATGTATACAGAATGATTAATGTATGCATGACTGCACTGCAGTGTTCAAAGGATAATGTGATCTTTACACGATCCGTCCTCACCTGTGCAGGTCGAGCTCCAGGTACGGGAAGATGAGTTTCTCCTTAATGAGCTCCCAGATGACCCGAGTCATCTCGTCTCCCTGCATCTCCACCACAGAGCCGGCCTTGATCTTCGGAGACATCTTCGAGCCTGGAGGTAGAAAACCAAGGACGTAGACCGTGAAGAGCATGATAAAGACTGACAATTTAAGAAAAGAGAGTTGCTTTCCTGTGAGATATTACTGTTCAACTAAAAACAAAACCAACAACTGCAACCCCCCCCCAAAAAAAAAACAAACAAAAAAAACCGCAGATTTACATTTGCTACGACCAAATAAAATGATCCAAGAAAGATACTTATGGTGAGCTGTTATAACATTTATCAGCTGAATTTTAAACCAGTTAAAACAACAGTTAAAGATCTCTGTAATTCAGTTTGGACTGAACAGAACAACAGCTGCAGATATCCCATTGTTGGGATTATGCTACTCATGTGAGGCTTTGCATTGCCACAGCTTCTGACACTACTACAGATATTTCTAACCTCATTTCATTGAGTCAGAACCTCTAAGTCAGGATATCTGTATTTACATTTTGACAGGGCAGAATACCAGTTGGAGACCTCTACAATGCAATTCTGATCAGTTTAATTTAAGAATATGAAAAGGACAATGTAGATATGTTGAATAAAGGGGAACTAAAGTTATCTTGACCTAGAATTATGAAAAGTCAGGATTGAATTATCTAAAACTTTAATTCTAACTAGTCAGAACTCAGATGCTGATACATCTGCATTGAGAAACACATAAATGACTCGAGTGATATACTCGTCCTGGAAGAATGACGACGTGGATATCTGATGACCTTTTTCACTAAAAGGCCTCTTCTACACATATTCTGCATAGCTATTAAAAGTTTAACCAGCTTGCAAAAGGCACACGCTCCAAACTATACGC
>NW_007579113.1:0-1416 GCF_000690725.1 Stegastes partitus | reverse complement strand
TTAGTAAAAGTAAAATAATAATCAAGAGCATGAAGAAAAACTTGAGTTGTAGCACCTCTTTCAAATGAAAAGGAAAAAAAGGAGAATGAATGAATCCATTCACAACATAAAGCACGAGTAATCTGGGCAGTGGCTCAACATTTCACTTTGCTCCAGATGATAAACACTACAATAATCCTCTTAAATGGGAAGTGTGCCAATGAGTACTATTAACAAAACCCTGCAGCATATGGTTCACAAAATAGCTCAGCTTTGACTTGGATTTAAAAAAATACCTAAATGTGGATGCATGTTTCGTTCTTTGGTGGTGTGAAGTCATTTCATGTGTGCATCAATCCGCAGCTCATCAGAGGACTTCTACATCAGTTTTGACAGTTTTACAACTTGTAGATTTGAGCCTCGTTTTTTTGGCGAATACCACAGACTGTTCCTGAAGTTACATAAGTCTGCACACAGGCTGATGATCGCACGATTGGGAGGAGACTACTGAGGCAACAGCCAGTTGACAGAAAGAATGCAAACCATTAATGACATGTAATAGTGCTGTCTTAATAGTAATTATCCTCATAAATAACACACAAGAAACCAGGAAGGAGGCTAATAAAGGCCTGAATGTCCACCTTACGCAGGTTTGCTTTAGCTACATTCGGCTACATTTGAATGTCCACCTTTAAAGGGGACATTTAGTCAGATGATGTTAGCTAGAACACAAACACACACATATAATATTGATGTCAATTCGTGTTTTTACTGTCCTGCTTTCCAGCCGTGCTGCGGCTAACCTCTGTAGCAGAGATGTGACAACCAGATAGCATCTTTTACTTCCCTGTACGTCGCCATTTTTTATTTACATGTTTTTGCCGTTCTGCTGTAAGCAAATAAAACGGTTTAATTGCATGCTACCTACTTGGTTCGGTTTAAAGGTCCACGGTACAGTCGAGCAGCGAGCTGAGGAAGCGGAGTGATGTCCGGTCTGAGCTGACAGCGGGTCCAAGCTCCGAGCAGAGCCGGCTGCCTCCTCCCAGAGCACCGGCAGCGGCCCCGGCCTATCAGTGGAGAGCAGTGAGCTGAGCAGCCAATCGGATGAGCCCACACAGCAGGAGGGGGCGGGGCTTTCAGTACGGCTCACTGACGGGTCAATTAAAGCGTGTGTTCACACCCACAGAGTGAATGTTTTTCAGTAAAAATAGTGGGTTTTTTAATTAACAAAAAAAAAAAAAAGTCTTGTACTTATTTATTTATTTTTATGTACAATTATTATTATTTTTGCTGTTTTTTTAAACCAATGTTTTATGGTTTACTACTATGGTTTACTACCACTCTGTTATCTTTAAATCTATTCGTTCTTTTTCCTTTTTTGTGATATGACATTTTAGGTGCTGTTATCATTTGACTTGATGCTATTTCTACAATTTT
>NW_007579112.1:240063-256573 GCF_000690725.1 Stegastes partitus | reverse complement strand
CGAGCATGCCGGGCCATTTTTGCTCAAAAATGGCCATTTTTGGCTGATGGTGTGAGTGATGTCACGTGGATGTTTGAAACGCTCTTTTTGATTAATTAAATTACAGATAATTACGCAGTCTAACTGTTAAAAGTTACAACATTCAGCTCCTCAATACAGAATTCACAGAATACAGAATTCACAGAACCGTCCCGAGAGTTTAACAGTTTGTCGTCATCAGATCTCCTCGTCGGGTTGAAAAGCTGCTGCTGCTGTTGGAGCTTCTCAGAACCCACTGAGGCTGGAGCCGGTCCAGACAGAGGTGGGCTACATGGAGGAGGCTAACAGGCTAGCAGGTTGCAGGTCTACTACTAGGCTGCATGTCTGCTAACATGCTAACAGGCTACTATGCTGCACATCTGCTAACATGCTAACAAGCAAAGAGGCTACTATGCTGCACATCTGCTAAAATGCTAACAGGCTACTAGGCTGCAGGTCTGCTAACAAGCTAACAGGCTACTCAGCTGCATGTATGCTAACAAGCTAACAGGTTACTATGTTGCATGTCTGCTAACATGCTAACAAGCTAACAGGATAACAGGCTGAAGGACTGCTAACATGCTAACAAGCTAGCAGGCTGCAGGTCTGCTAACATGCTAACAAGCTACCAGACTACTAGGCTACAGGTCTGCTAGCATGCTAACAAGCTAACAGGCTGCAGGTCTGCTAATACACTAACAAGCTAACAGGCTACCAGGCTGCAGGTCTGCTAACATGCTAACAGCTGCCGTCACTGTAGAGAAGCTGTAAAGTCTGACATAGATGAATAATTAGGTGACGAAAAGATGAAACTTCTGGTCCACTTAGAGTTTTTATATGCAGTTTTTTATTTAGTTGAATTTAATTTAAAAAAATCTAAAGTATCTGCGGTGACTTTACCTGCATGTTGCTGCAGCAGCCACCAGGGGGCAGCAGGGGTTTCTGTCAGTCTTCATGGTTCTGACTTTCCACTGGATCTGCAGAGTGTCTGCAGCAGCTGCATGCAGCGATGCAGTAGCGTGCAGCTGAGGGTGGGGGCGCTGTGGAGGCGGAGGCTCACACTGGTCCTGTGTTCAGCGGCTCTGAGGCGCCTCTGTAGCTTCATGTTTACTGACTTATTTCAGGAAAATTCCAACTCAGTTTAAACAGAAACCACCGAAGCTGCAGTTGCTGTCACACACACACACACACACACACACACACACACACACACACACACTTCTTCCATTCACTCTGTTCATGTGTTCACTCGTTTCATTCATCAGTTCATCACTTCGTGTTCTCAGACTGTAAATCCGTCCACTTGGTTTATTCATCCGTTCACTTCTGTGTTCACATCTGTTCGTTTGGTTTAGTCACCCTCTCACTAAATTAATCAGTTCACTGCATTCATTCATCCATTCACATACGTGCTTTAATAAACTGTTAATCATTCATTTCACCTATTCATCCATTCACTGGATGTATTCATGTGTTTACCGGATTATTAATTGTTTGATTTAGTTTATTAATCCTTTCAGATGCCTTATTAACTCATTCACTGGATTTAATAACTCTTTTTTTTATTCATCCATTCATTCTGGATTCATTTGACTCATGAATCTGTTCACTTGGTTTATTCATGTGTTCACTGGATGTACTGAACCGTTTATCTGTATTAATCCATTCACATTATTCATTCGTTCACTTGATGTATTCATCTTGTGTATTACTCCTTTCACGTGATTAATTCATTCATTCACTGGATTTATTCACGTTATTCATCCATTCACTTGGTTCCTTCATCTCTTCATTGCTGTATTCATCCCTTCACTGGGTTTATTCATCCATTCATTGCTTTACTAATTGATTTAATTGGTTTGTTTATTTATTCTCAGTCTGGTTTTGTTCATGTAAACATTTGATCATTAACGCTGATCAGCTGATTATTGATCTTCTCTCTGATCGAGGCCGTGTGTTCACAGCTCATCGATCAGTTTGGGCTGATTTCTGATTTTCTGTGCGGCGGCGGCGCCTCCCGCTGGTGAACACATGAACAGCAGCCAAACTCGCTCTGAGCTTGTGGTTTATTTGGACCGTACATGGCAGAGGCACGCCGGCTACAGGGTGTGAAGCTAGTCGGCCGACACGAGCACCAGATAGATCACATGAAAAACCATATTTACAAATATAAATTAACACATATCAACTCCAAAAGACACGAGGATGTATTCAAATGGTACAAAACTGCTATATATCGGTGATAATGGACGTCTCAGTCAGCTTACATCTGGACTGTGCGTAGTGCAAGAAATACTGTCAATAATACGATTAGAAACAAGACATTCGTAACACCTTTGGTCCAAAGGAAAGACGATTACAAAGAACCCCGATGGGACGATGAGAAGTTACCGATCACGACACTCGCTGCTGCTTTTTTCTGAACACTTTTAAACATGCTGCCCTGGACGGCGCCACACATTGAGTCCGATTACAGGTCCGACGAGCACAAACGTCCTCCTGGAGCTGGTGGGCAGGACGGCCGGCGGTGGCAGTGGGTCTGATAGTCTGAAAGTCCTGCTGAGAGGAAACCTGAGGCACTGGAGAGGTGGAATATACATCCATCTGGAGCGCTGGGCGCCGTCGACACGCCGCCGAACGCAGCTCAGTCTGAACAGGGTTCGAGATTTATCGACAGGAATCACAAACACAAGAGGCTGAACGTGGCATCTGAGGAAAGGTTCATCAACATTCCTCACTTGTGGATTCAGCCTCCGTCAAACCAAACTCCATTTAAAAAAGCTCCGATTTAAACCCAGACGACAGACGATCGAATCCTGACTTTGAGCTCTGGTTTGGTCGCCTCCAGCAGGTGTTCGGATCAGGATGGATTTCAGTTGTCAAGTGACGTTCAACTGGAGGTTTTTACGGCAAGAACTAGAGCTGCAACACTTAATCAAATCAGTTGTCAACTAGTCAGTTAATCAACAGCTGTTTTGGTTTAACGAAGAAAACGACTGATTTCAGCTTCTTCAGTCTGAATATTTTCTGGTTTCTTTCCCCTGCGACAGCAAAATGAAGATCTTTGGACAAAACAAGACATTTGAGGAAACTCTGATCCACATTTTTCACCATTTTAGAGACCAAATAACAAATTCATTAATCCAGAAAACAATCAACAGATCAATAGATGGTGATGATCTTCATGAGCTGCAGGAATGAACCTTCATCCAACCAAACTCCATTAGAAAAAGTTCTAATTTAAATCCAGGCATATGAATGAATCCTGAATCCTTTTAGCTCTGATTTGGTCGCCTCAGATCTTAGATGCATTTCTGAGATGGGACGTCATGTGAGGTTCAGTTGGAGGTTTCGTAGTTCAACACATGAAGACTTTGATTCAGTCGCTGCTGCTACAAACCGTCGTATTTCTTCTTCTGACCGACTGATAAATGCGTAAATGAAGAGCCTCCATCTGTTGAAAACCTCCAACTGAACGTCACACATCAACCCACCTGACAGAAATTCATCCTGATCCTAAATCAGGATCCATTCATCGGCCTGGACTTAAATTAGAACTTTTTCTCATGGAGTTTGGTTGGATGACGGCTCGTCGTAGCGCTGCAGCTAACTGGTGATTAGCTATAACAAAACAGTCATATGAACTTCTGACTATGATGTTTTTGTAATTTAGAGGAACTATGAACAAGATAAGAGGTTCTGAATCAAAGCCAAACCCCAGCCTCCTGTTGACCTTCATCACTTCCTGTTTCCTGTGTGCAGACTGAACTGTGGTCAGACGTAAACGGAGTCCAAGCTTCAGGGTTCCTACGCTGCTTCAACCAAAGGACCGCCTTCCTCAGTCCGATCTCTTTGCTGTGGATTACTGGAACCAAAGAACCGTCTGTCGGGCGGCGCCGTGGTGGGCGGAGCTAAGAGTGACTGTAGGAACCCTGAGCGGTCGTAGAGGAGTGTTGTCCGGCTGAGGCTCCGCCCCTTAGTGATTCCTGGAGTTGAAGAACCCGACGCTGGTCGGCGACTCCTTCACCGTCACCGTGATGAAGTTGGCGGTGACGTCCGTGACGAAGACGTGCTCCAGGAGGCTCCGGGTCGGCCGCCAGTCCGTCTCCGTGTCCGACTCGGTGGCGTTGTTGCCGAGGCTGGGCCTGCTGTTGCCGGGGAACATGGCGGCATCCTGCTCCGACTCGCTGCTGCTGCTGTCGTCCGAGTCTCCGGTACTGAGCTCGTTCAGGCTGCGGTTCTGAGAGCTGAGCCCGTGTTTCTCCGGCCTGCCTCGACCAGAACTGCCGCCCGCCAGCTTCTCCTTGGCCCGGTTCTGCTCTGCGGCGCCTCCTGCTGTCAGACTGGAGCGCTGCCCTCCTGGCGTTCGCATCTCCTTCCCGACGCCTCCTTTCACCACGATGCTGCCGCTCCGTAAACTGGACCTCGCCACGGCGGCCACGGCGCCGCTCGTGTTCCCCTGAAGGCTGCCGGCCGGCGGCTTGACGCTCTGCAGGTTGAGCGCTCGCAGGCTCAGTGCCTGACTGGCTCGGTCTCGAGGCGACGGCGAGGACGACGACGGTTTGGACAGACTGGAGTTCTGCTGCTTGTGTGGAACCAGTCCGGTCGGACCGCCGTCCTGCCGCCTCTGAGCCAGTGGCGAGCGATGAGCCGCCGTCGGGCCGAAGCCGTGGGAGCCCAGCGAGCCGCCCTGCTTCAGAGACGACACCTTGAAACCGTCTCGAGATGTTTCTGAGACGGAGCGCTTCAGCTCGGACAGAGAGTTCTTACTTTGTGGAGACGGGCTGGACTTGTGGGCGGAGCCGGAGGACGGGGACGAGGACGACAGCGAGCGATTGGTCCAGATGCAGCTGAGGGATCCGGGCTTGGAGGCCGTCTGGGAGAAGGAGCTGGAGGTCTGGGAGCCGTCGTCCCTGGAGCTCCTGCTGAGGCCGGTGTAGGTGAAGCTGGCCGGCTGCAGCGGCTTCTTGACGCCGGGTCGCGGCTCGTCTCTCCGGAGCACCTGGTGGTGTCGAGGAGCGGGCGGCGGCGGCGGGGCAGGGGGGCGGGGCTTGGCCTGCCTCAGAGCTCTCAGGTCCGGATGCAGCGGCTTCCTGCCTCGCTTCTTCTTACGGGGCGGGTCGGGTTTGGCCAGCATGATCTGGGGCCTCTTCTGGGGGACGGGATGGAGCCGAGGGCCCGGCTTCGGCTTCTTCGTGTGATCTTCGTCCTCGGAGGAAGACGAGGAGGCCGAGGAGGAGAGGCCGGAGGAGGAGGAGGATGAAGAGCGGCTGTCCTTGGTGGCGGCTGGAGCAGGCTGCTGGAAACACAAACACCATCAGGCACCGCGGCGGCGTTGGCATTCAGAATCACAGGATGGACGGGTTCTTACCAGAATCTTTCGAGGTCGTCCTCTCGGTCGCTTCCCTTTCTTCTGGAACAGCAGCTCTCGCTCTTGTTCTCTAGAAAACATTAACAATAAATACATTAATCAACATCCAATGAACCTTCATCCGACCAAACTCCATTTAAAAAAGTTCTGATTCCAATCCGGGCCGATGAATGGATCCTGATTTTTAGCTCTGGTTTGGTCGCCTCTCACAGTTTTTAGAATCAGGATGAATTTCTTTCAGTCTTGCTGTTAAAGTAATGAACACAACAATTATTACACATTTCCCAAAATTTGCCCAAAAAAACCTGCAAAAAAAAAAAGACCCAGTATTCGTCCAAATGACTCAGAAGCTGCTCAAAATAACAAAACAGATCAGACAAGACGCAGACTTCTGTTAGCTTCACACTGTGACACCTGAGGTTTAAAAAATCAACTCAGATGTATTTTTATTCGTCAGAATTGTTCAAACTGTCGTAAAAAATTGTCCAAAATGACACAAAACACTGGCCTGAGCATCAGAAAACCCGCACGGTGAATTCACTTACAGCAGATTCCTGCAGCTTTAACCTGAACTGACTGAACCGACTCGCTGAAACCATCCAAACGGTTCTGATCCGTACACAATAAGTATCTGCAGATCTGCTGCAGCTCCGACGCATCTGGACTGAATAAACAGGAACACTTTCCCTTCACATGAGCTGCCAGACGCCATAAATCAGCCACACATGGACCAGAACCAGCCTCCAAACGCAGCACTCAGACCATTCAGCAGCTTCAGTTACACAACCGAACACCAGAGAAGCAAAGCAGCTCAGCGACACCGAGGCCACACGCTACCCACAATGCAACACTCTGACTAAACAGCAGATCTGGTCTGAAACAGAAAACAAACTCCACTTTCTCTAAACTAGCTTATAGATGAAACCGTCAGAGCAGAGACCAAACACTTCTCATGATTTCATCTCTGCGCAGCGACGCTTCGTTTTATTTAAACAACAGTTTTTATATTCGGCGTCGAACAGCTTCAGTCCAGCTGCTGTCCTTCAGTCCATCCGCCTCGTTTATGAGGAAATAGTTTCAATAAGAAATCAGCTTCAGAATCAAGCTTTGAGTTCATAGGAGTGGAAGTGTTTTGGAACTTGCTCCCAGAAGAATCCACTTTGAATCCGGTGCGTTTATACAGTTAAGAACAGATGAGCGCTAAAAACATGGCTGAAATACCAAACGTTCCCGCCAAACAACCTGCAGCTCCACCATTTAAAGTTCAGCATTAAAGACCAAAACTCTGGAAAATGTGACTTGTTCTATTGTTTTAATGGTGTGTGCTTCAGCTCAACTTCAAATTAGCTCCTCACATTTTTAAAATTAACTCTGAGATGAATTATTCCTGAGAAACTGGCTGCCTTAGAAAAATACAGCATACGACCAAAAGTATGCGGACACTCTTCGGGCCAGAACCACATCAATCTCATATGCTGTGACGTTCAGCTGTCCACATACTTTCAGCCAAGTGGTGTATTAAACAGATCTGTGTATGTATCAGCGTCTGCTTATACAATAAATGGCCAAAAGTATGTGGACACCCATCACCATACAAAACCCAAAGGCGTCCACATACTTTTGAACACAGAAAGTGTTTAATTCAATTAGACAGTTTAGTGAAGACAAAGTGACAAAAGTATGTGGACACTTTGGGGTCAATTCTGTATAAATCATAACAAACACAAAGCTTCAGCTGTCCACATACTTCTGGTCAGGTAGTGTCAGTTTTAATTAGATGTTGAGGCGACGTTCACACGACGAAATATCACAAATTAATACGACACTGAGTTCGTGTTTGTATAACTGGAGGTAGAAGACAAATGTTGGCTTTACTCGTCGTTTCATGTTGATTTCTACCATGAAACTACGACTTTTCTTCTGTCTACGGTTTAAAGTTTTGCTGATTTTTATTCTTTGATTTAAAAAACGATCTGAAACTGAAAACAAACGAGAATAAATATCAATAAATAAATAATCAACAAACAAACCAACAATCTAAAAACTCGTCTGTTGTTTCTGACAAGAATTCTTGTATTTTTCTGTTTTATTCATCCGGCACCACAAGCCGGTTCTGTTCTGATCCGCTGGTTTCTCTGATCATCAGTGTTGGTTTTTAGCCAAATCCTGATTAAATAAATCAATTGATTATCAATAATCAGTATCAATCCTGAGCCAGTCACATGATCAATGAGTAAACGGACCTCTTGTGGAACGCTGCCAGAAGTCTCGGGTCCAGAATGTTCTCCTCCGGCTCCCAACTGTTGTGCCTGAAGACATCAGAAAACGGGTTTAGTTTCAGAACCAGAACATTTAAACATGTTTTCATTAACAAACACTGGAGCTGCTTTATCATTGTGGTTTCTGCAGGTTCTGTTACGCGTTCTCCAGATTATGGGTCTAGCAGATTTTCTTCAGTTCTGCTTGTGGATTCTGTATTTCCTCAGGTTCTGGTTCTGGTTTAGGCTTCCCTGGTTCTATAAGAAATTTTATTTGTGGTTACAGTTTTTATTTCAGGTTCTGGTCTGGTCTCAAGGTTCTGGTATATATTGTTGGGGTTCTGACTGTGGTTTCTGTATTTATTCGAGGTTCTGGTGTTGGTTCTGTCGGTTCTGTGGTTTCTAAATCTTTCTCCAGGTTGTGTTTGAAGTTTCTGTGTTTCATCCGGGTTCTGGTTCCAGCATGTGTTTCCAGGTCCAGGTGTACTATACCTATATTCCCGACAGGTTCTGGTTCTGGTGTGTTTCTTCAGGTTCTGGTGCGTTTATTCCAGGTTCCGATTTGTTTTCTTCCAAGTTCTGCTTGTGGTTTGTGTATTTCCTCCAGGTTCTGGTTCTAGTCTACCGTCTCCCGGCTCTGGATGTGATTTCTAGATTTCCTGCAGGTTCTGGTTCTGTTAAATGGACGCAGCTGATCCAGCCGAACCTGCCTCTGGTCCCGGTCTGAGACTGAACTAGCATCCGCTGCCGAGGCGCAGAGACGCGGACTAACGGGTCAGAACCGGCGGCTGCTTCTCGCTGGACTCCCCGGTCGGAGTGCTGAGCGGAACCCCGGTGGTTCGGCCCCGGTGGCCGGACTCAGCAGCCTGGCAGCGGCGAACACGGAGCCGCATTGTTTGGGGCCATTTTCGGCGCTGAGCGTCGCTAGCAGCGGCGGCTAGCAGCGCAGCTAGCAGCAGCTAGCAGCGACTAGCGGCGAAGCTAGCAGCGCAGCTAGCAGCGAAGCTAGCAGCTAGCAGCGGCTAGCGGTACTTACTTGGACGACCAGCCCCTCCACTTCACCAGATACTCGAACTTCCCCTGCGGACACACGACAAGCACAGACCGTTAAACAGCCGCTCCTCCGGGCCACCGAACCCCTCCGGCCCCGGGCCCGGCTCTTACCTTCCGCGGCCGTTTGCTGAGGATGCATTCGGCATCAAATACCTGTCCGACCGTGACCCCCTCCATTACAGCAGCCCCTCACAACGACGGCGCAGCGCGTCTGACCCCGCACGGCCGCCGTAGCCGCTATTTACCACGTTCATCCCCAGAATTAACCTGTTATTACCTGTAATCAGGTGGGTTACAGGTACATTTATTATAGTGGTATATAGCAGTGTCTTAGCTGAGATACTGACACTTGTCCAGTGAGTCCTTATAATAAATAATATTGTCGTTTTTGACCTGAATAATAAATAAAACTCTAAGATCTAACCTGGAATATGCGAGCTTATTCAGTAAAGCCATAAAATATATAATATCAGAGGGTATTCACCTTAATATCTAACTTAACTTATTGGCTAAATTTAGATTGTAGAGTCATTACCTCATTTTTAAGGTTGATATAAATAAATATAATGAAAAATAATTTAGGATCATATTTAGATATATAATATTTAGATTATACGGAGCCCCGGAAGGGACATGGAGAAAGAACAACAACAGGGAGAGGACAAACCAAATCGAGGGATCCTCTGTGAGCTCATCAGTCTTGTTGGACGGTTTGTGAGAACTGTGCCTCTCGCTGATCACTGCTTGAATGTCTTTATATTGTAAAATAAAACTCAATAAAACTCTGCTACGGATGGTGTCCTCCATTGTTTCTCCATTCTGCCAAAAAGGCCCAACAGTATATATACCTGTAGTGATTTTTCCTCTCCCTGTGTTTTCTTTTCTTTCTCCGTATAAAGTTCCTTCAGAAAATGTATATAATAAATAATACTGTATGGTGGTGACCTTAATATTTAAGCTATTTAGAGACACTGATATAATAAATATTATCGTGGGGGCTTCACCTTAATAAAGGTAAACTTGTGCACACAGTGAAACATTATAACATTATTTAACTGAGTCATTTAAATTCTAAGGTTAAGACAGTATATTGTTATAGAAAATGCAAAATCACCTGAATCATTTAAATATTAGGGTTTTGTAATAGTGTAAAAATGTAATATGCTCCAATAAATTACCTGAATCATTTAAAAATAAGTCATCAGCCAACAGAACAACCACAAAGAGACAAAATATAAAACTAACAACAATGTGTTCAGGGAAGACAACGTGCTCTTAATATAACATGTAGGAATATACAACAAATGGCAAACAGGAATAAAACAGAATGAATGGCAGCACAGGAGACATTTAGATGTTGGTTTACATCCACTGTTTACAGGTGCTTCAGGACATAAACATTATTATCATTTATTATTTTAAATTACCGCAAACCAGAGGCTGCATTATTATAACTGTAGAGTTTTACTGCGCCGCTGTTTTGTCTCCAACAAACAAATAAACAACAACTTCTGACCTGTGATCGGTTGACTGTCAGCCCGGGCGGAACCTTTCTGCTCGAGGTTTGAGGACGGAGCAGGTTGCGTGTTACACCGCTGCGCTTCCGGAAAACATGTTTGGTAAGAAGTCGTCTGAGCAGCGGTGACTGACAGAGAAGCTTCTCTACGAAGGTACCAGCGTTTAATTCAGAGAATCTCACAATGAAACTGTGTTTAGAATCAACGTCATGATGTGATTTTACACTGTCGTCTGTTAGCGGCTAAGCTAAGCTAAGCTAAGCTAAGCTAGCGTTATCGCACCGGTGTCTCCTGTAGGTCAGGTGTGTCTGTTTGTTCAGTTTGTTAAATTAAAAAATGCCGAATTAAAGAGGCTCTTTTACTAAAGTGGAAAATGTAGTTTTTAATATTACAGCAAAACAAGAACATTTGTTAATAAGCAAAGAATCTGTAAATTTCAACTTTTTTAAATTGGAGTTTGGGGTAATCAATAGGTTGAGATCAATATACAATGAAATAAATGCTGCTCAGTGTGTCACGTTTACTCACTTCTAAAATTAATGTAGTCATATAACAACAGGACGTTTGTTAGAAAGCAGAACGTTTTTAAAGTGGGTTTTATTTTCAGTGGAGTTTGGTTAATCAATATTTCTTTATTGACTGTGTCATATGCAGAATTAAAGAGTGGCTTTTATGAAAGTGGAAAATGTGTTCAGTGATGATTAAACACATTTGAATTACGTGTTAACAAGTGAAGCAGCGTTAAATCATAACTTTACAGAATGGAGTTTGGTTTGGTTTTCTCATCATTAGATGCACATTTATATTGAAACCAGATGTTTACATCCACGTATAGAAGACATAAAACCTTTATTTCTCACCGTCTGACATTAAGTCAGACTAAACTCTTCCTGTTTCAGCTCAGTCAGGATCACCAGCGTTAGTTCTATTTGCTAAACACCAGAACAATGAGAGACAGAATGTTTTATGACTTTCTTCAGAGTCAGAAGTTTCCATCCATCTCCTCAGTATCTGCTAGCGTTGCCTTTAAACTCTATGACTTTGGGTCAAACGTTCTGGGTTTCCATCCACAAGCTTCTCACAACAGTCTGATGAGTTCTGGCCCATTCCTCCTGACAGAACTGGTGGAACTGGGTCAGGTTTGTTGGTCTCCTTCCTCCACTGATGTTCTCCAGGATGGAGATCAGGGCTTTGTGATGGCCACTCCACAACACTGACTCTGTTGTCCTGAAGCCTCTCTGTAGCTAATCTGGTGCTATGCTGAGGGTCATTGTCCATCTGAAGACCCATTAGTGTCCAAGCTGTAGCTTCCTGCTGATGTCTGGAGATGTTGCCTCTTTCCTGTCTCTCTCTCTGCTGCTCTACATAAAGACAAAAGCCCAAAAAATATATTATAATAAAAGAAATGTCTAAAGTTGATTCTGCTTTATCGTATTGAACTGCACATGAACAAACTAAACTCCGTTCAGAAATGCATAAATACAAACATCTTGTTGGAACAAGTCAAATGTGTTTCATGTCTGAACTTCCTGTCGTCTCCGTCCAGGTGAGCGTCCTCAGGTGAGGCTCGCCGCCATGTTGCTTCCTCTCCTGCTGCGTCCGTCGCTCTGTGGCGTTCAGGCCTCGGTTCTGTTGCCGGGCTGCGTCCGGACGCTGCACTCTCAGGCCGGGCACTTCCTGCGGCGGCGGCTTCCCGCTCGCCTCGTCGCTCAGAGCCGTGGCAGGAAGTGGCGCCCCCAGCAGGACGAGTGGCAGCGCAGGAACAAGACGGTGCTGACCTACATCGCCGCCGCCGGCGTGGGCATGATCGGCCTGTCGTACGCCGCCGTGCCGCTCTACCGGCTCTACTGCCAGGCGGCGGGGCTCGGCGGCACGGCGGTGGCCGGACACGACACGGAGCAGGTGGCCACCATGACGCCGGTGAAGGAACGAGTCATCAAGGTGACGTTCAACGCCGACACGCACGCCAGCATGCAGTGGAACTTCAGACCGCAGCAGACGGAGATCTTCGTAAGTCCAACGATCACACCGATTACTTACTGATCCATAAGTTCTGATGGAAACGCCACAGAACCGGCACAGTAAATACAGAAACAGGATTCACTTCATCAGGAACAAACAGGAAGTTGAACACATTCGTCTAATGGAGCTTCTCCCTGCAGGTGGTTCCAGGTGAGACGGCGCTCGCCTTCTACCGGGCCAAGAACCCCACGGACAAACCCATCATCGGCATCTCCACCTACAACGTGGTTCCGTTCGAGGCCGGGCAGTACTTCAACAAGATCCAGGTGGAGTATTGGCCTCTTTTTGTCTCGATGTCACTTCAGAGCGACTTCAGCTGCTGCACACCAACCTGCAGAACCTGCAGAACCTGCAGCGGTCTGCGGGAACAATGTGCTTCACTTTCCTTCCAGTAACTGATTAAACGCGACAGTAACTCAGCAGCAAGCTGTGAATTAGCTGCAACCTGTTCTACGTTGAGGATACGTTGACAGTACGTCATCATTTCTGCAGAACTGTGCTCAGTCATGCGTTACTTCACCACAACTGTTGCATGTCCTCACACTAACTTTTGTCGCTTTGCAGTAACTCTCACATCATCTCACGGCAGGTTTTGTGTTACCAAGCAACACTTCTACCTGGTCAAACCTTTGATTGTTCCCTGTAGTGAGTTTTGCGTAACTTTGCACTCATCATCCTAAAACAAGTTCTGCCACCATCCAGTAAGCGTTGCGTTACAGTCTGCTTCACATTCCCTCTGATCCGTGTGAACAGTCAGTTTGTCCTCCAGAAAATCTCCTTCAGGGTTCAACACAAATCACTGACCTGCAGTAAAACATCTTCTCCGCTGCAGCGGCTGAAACATCAGAGGCTGCAGCTGACATCAGCTTCAGATTAGAGCCGATTCTGCTGGAACGTGTTGCCGAGCAGCTGTTGAACATCTGCTTTCTGTTCGTCTGCAGTGTTTCTGCTTCGAGGAGCAGCGCCTGAACCCCCACGAGGAGGTCGACATGCCCGTCTTCTTCTACATCGACCCGGAGTTCGACGAGGATCCTCGGATGGCTCGAGTGGAGACCATCACGCTGTCCTACACCTTCTTCGAGGCCAAGGAGGGCCAGAAGCTGCCGCTGCCCGGATACAGCTACAACTGAAAAACTGAAAAACGATCCAAGACTCTTCTCCTGAACAGCCATTAAACACTGAACCGTCTGTGATCCACAGATTACAGCAGGTGAAACAGTCTGAGCACGCTCACTCTGACACATTTAAACCTGAATCTCTGTTCATCCAACAGACATTCGTCTAGAAGCAGTAACGTTTCTGATTAGTTTGGACACAACGTGAAGATGTTCAGGGTTTTTCTTAGACTTTCTTCTAGCATCCCCTTTTCAGAAGCTAAGAGCAGGTTCACGTCGTAGCAGGAGAGTTGTGGATCAGTTTCCGTCACACGGACGTGTTGCCGAGTGAGAACAGTGGAACCGGAGCGGACAGCCGAGTTTCAGACTGAACAGTTTCTCGTGTCGCCGAGAGACGACGAAGCTTCGAGCTGTCGGAGGTTTGACATCTGACAGACTGTAAATGTTTGAGTTCTGATTATTATTAACTGTTGAAACGAGTCGACACTTGAATAAATTATAACTGAATGAAATGTGCTGCAGAGGTCCATAAAACAGTTGTTTGATTTGTTCTGTTTCATGAGTCCTTTCTGACGCCACAACATGCTGCGACTTTCTGAGCCATGCTTTATGATTACTGTTTTTGTTTTCCAACGAGCTACACTATGACTTTGTTATAACACCTTCTTGTTTTTTACGATATCCTATACTATGAATTTTTATAGACTTCTGGAGCAAACATCAACCCACAGGAAGTGCTGCTTGAGGTTTACACGACATTTCATCCAAAGTGCCACAACGCTGCAGAACAGTAGATGTTCATAACTCACAAAGTCAAACCGCTGAACAGTTTTTCTACATGTGGGGTTGCAGGTTTAAATAAAATCTTCTTGTCTGAGATCTAGAAACAGCAGCCTGGAGCTCTCCAGCAGCACCTGGTGCAGCAGGTAGTTACCTGAAGGACTGATGAGCAGGATGGGAACACCTGAGCAGAGAGAAGAAACCAGCACAAGAAGATCCATGACACGATCTGTAGATTGAAAGAAATCTTCTCAGATCAAGTGGCTCATGCATCAGTGAGTCAAACAGCAGCGTACTGAATTACTGGAATTGCCCCTAGAGGATGAATAAAGTTATTTGAATCGTACCTGCTCAGGTGTCACATGTCCTGCAGGTTGTGTCCTCAAATAACACTCTGACCGACAAAAACAAGCTTCACACAATAAAATTTGTTTATACAGTTGAACCTCCTGCAGGATGCAGCACCGACCAGCAGAGGGCGCTCACACTCCAACAACAGCAGTAACCACAGAGAACACATTTAGAACAGGGCTGCAGGTGGTTAGCACCGTTAGCGCCTCACAGCTCACCGGTTACCGGTTGGCGTCCCGGTGAGGACACCCGGGATCTTCCTGCGTGGAGTCTCCATGTTCTCCCCGTGCAGCGTGGGTTCTCTCCGGGTTCTCCGGCTTCCTCCCACAGTCCAGAAACATGCTGAGGTTAATTGGTGATTGTAAATTGTCCGTAGGTGTGAATGTGAGTGTGCTTGGTTGTCTGTCTCTAAGTGTAGCCCTGTGATAGACTGGTTACCTGTCCAGGTGAACCTGCCTTCACCCTGAGTCAGCTGGGATAGGCTCCGCCCCCCATAGTGAGGATTAAGGTGTAGAGATGATGGATGTTTAGAACAAAACTTAGAACAAGAAAACAGAAACTAATGGAGGCTGATGGTTCATAGTGACAGTTGGAATCAGTGAACGTCACCTTGTGAGGTTGTTTTCAGGAAAGTTTCACTTCTTTTACTTTGAAGCTCATATTGTCGCATAAACACGAACCAAACAGGCTGCAGCTCATTTTATCCAAACTCCTCAGTCCATCCATCATCCATCAGCAGCGGGCTGAATTACTGGAGTTGCCCCTCGAGGATACATAAATGTCATGTCTCATGCGGTGAGGTGGCCTTTTCTGACCACAGCTTCAAACATTTGAAATGAAAAGTCCACAGTTTGATCAGAAGCATCAGCTCATTGTTTATTCAGTCCAACAGTTGATAGCTGGTGGTTTATATGAAGGCAGGTTTACAGCAATCCTCAGAGCAACTCTCACAACAGCAGTCTGATTATTTTTATGACCGTTCTTTTCCACATCACAGTGAAGATCAAACATCTGCACACAGCTTACAACAAAAACAGAAACTCTGAGGGAACAAAGGCACAGCGGACTCGGACTTGTGATTTACTGGGTTCAAGTGGCTTTTTTTGGCACGTTTTGGCCTTTAGCTTCCACGCAGCTTCATCACGAAGGCAAATATTGACTTACTGGCTACTGAATACAAGGTTTGCTCTCGGTGTCGGGAGCTGAGCAGAGGTTAGGAGGAATAAAAGGGAACAACCGGCCTGCACAGAGCACGAAGACAGAAGGATCCCATTTATTCACTGTAGCAACAGTAAACGATGCATCTCAGTAAATAAACCCTGAAACGGATCAGAACATTCTTCTGTAGTTTCCATCTGCTCAGGACTCAGAAGCTACACTGAGGCTGGTTGATCATCTGCAGGTCACAGCAGAACTCAGCCACACTGTAAATGTCAAACTGTTAAACTGCGTCTCATCATTTCTGAGTTCAGGATTTCATCTTATTAACAATCAAGAACAAACTGAAAATTCAGGCCTCACAGAACAAACTCAAAGAACCAAACTGAGTCCAGCTGTGGTTCCATCAGTCCACCTGCATGGACACGGTTCTACAACGAGCTGAGAGCAGCAGAACCTTCTCAGTTCTGGACCTCTGGACTGTGTTTATCTATGGGTGTGTTACAGTCGAGGCTGTCGGGACTGGACTCTGCCCAACACACCCACGTACACAAAGACTCATACATTCATCGTCGGTCACGTGACGTCACCACCTGCAGTCCGACTGCAGCGACTCGGCCTCGAGAAGCTGCCTCCATGTTGCACCACCACCAATGGGCACAGGCTGATTGTCAGATATTTAATTTGATCTCATGTATGTGGTATTTTGATCCTGTTTTAATGTACAGCACGAAAACAAGCTAAGAGAGAAACGTTTTTCAGTTCCTCTGCATGTCCTGGACCTTCTGTCCTCAAAGACCTGAACAGAGGAGGAGAAACATCTGACTGAGAGACTTGACAAAGATGGAAAAGGATCCAGAAGATCAG
>NW_007579112.1:237557-238738 GCF_000690725.1 Stegastes partitus | reverse complement strand
CAGATGTTCTGTTTAAACTGGATCAGAGGAGTCAAGTAACTAACGAGACGGTAAGAGGCCTGAAAATCAGAGAATCTGATCGACGTTCTACATCACCAGAACGGACCGCTCAAGTCGTTGTTTGTTTATTTATGATCCAGCAGGTTTTGTCGTGTTTCCAGAAGAACTTAAATAAATCTGTGACAGAACCAGAACACAGGATTGTTTTAGTGACAAAGACTAATGTGTCAGTGGTTCTATAACAGAAAGAGTTGTCGGAGTCACTGGAAGCTAAAGGCTGAAGGATGAACATGGTCTCTGCTGGTGGATGGAAGCTTCAGGTCTGACTCCAGGTCAGTCCTGGTCCACAGACTGACGAGAACAAAACTGTCCCCTGATGAAGTTCTGATAGAAATCTGGATGAAAAGTTCTTCAGCTGAATCTTTATAAATGTCTGTGATCTAAACTGTCTCCTGGGTTTCCTTCACATCAACACATTTCCACCATAAACTGCTGCAGAAACGGAACCATCTCCCCAACATGAACGGATCAGAACACAGACACTAAACTGTTCAAGGCCCAGAACCTCTGCTTACCATCTCTTGGTTCCGGCTCTGTGCCCCGGTACCGACCCTCGACTCGGGCATCCACCATCTGGACCTGTCTGGTCCGGATGTTTTCCAGAACCTCCTCGTAGCTCTTCACCCAGGCCGGGTCCAGAGTCGCCCTGAAGTCGGTCCGCTCCGGCCGGCAGGACTCCGCAGTGAGCGGCCCGCCGGCAGCCGTCCAGCCCCGCATCCCTCCGTCCAGCACCGACACCGAACTGTGGCCGAACACCCGGAACATCCACCACACCCGGGGCGCGCTGAACGAGCCGAACTCGCTGCAGTCGTACACGACGACGTGCGTGTCGTTGCCGATACCGAGCTCTCCGACGTACCGGGAGAAGCTGCTGCAGTCCGGCAGCATGTGGTCCAGTCCGGAGCTCTGGTCGCTGCACTCGTCGATGTCGAAGAAAGACGCGCCCGGAACGTGGCGCTGCGCAAACTCCGCTTTGGCGCTGCGCTGCAGTTTGGGCACGTAATACGAACCGTCCAGGACGCGCAGCTTCGGACCCACCTGGTTGGTTCTGACGGCGTTAATGAGCCACTGAGCGGAGACCAGAGCTCGAGTCTGAGCCGCCATGACGGAGATCTGCAGGA
>NW_007579112.1:234462-237120 GCF_000690725.1 Stegastes partitus | reverse complement strand
GTCTCAGAATTTTCCACAATGAGCTAAAAATTTCCCAAAGAATTCAGTTGTGTCTAAAATTTGTCAAAAATAACAAAAACTGGCCCAAAATGAGTCAAAACGTCTCCACAGTCACTGAAAAACATCCCCAGATCCCTTCCAATGTGCTCAAAGTGTGTCTGGAGTTGTCGACACTGAAGTTGCTGCTGATGGGCTGGTGCATGAATGAGTGATGAGAAAACACTGTGAAGTGGTTTGAGGAGCACTAAGGTAGAACGGAGACGGATGAGTGCAGAACATTTACTTTTAAAACTCTCAGAAATGAAATAAACATTTCCACAAGGATTTAAAAATAGACATAACTGCTCACAGCGACTCGTTTGTGCCCAAGATGTCTCAAAGTTTGACAAAAATTCAGCAACACATTGTCCACAGTGTCCAGATGTTCATGTGAACCAGGATGTATGTTGTTTTTATCTCTTGTGTGTTTTATTGCTTATCTTACTGATCTTGTTGTTTCGGTGTGGAACACTGCATGTTACACCAGGTATAACTGTGTTTGTGACCAACAGAAGACCTTGAATCCTTGAATCCACGGTGGATCCACGTCCCTCTGTCTGCCAGACCCTCATTCTCTGAACGGCTGTTGTCGATCAGACCTCCTGATTCGATCACCTTTTGTTCTCTGACCTCCTGTCACTGATTATCAGCTGTATACTCACTGCAGGGTTCACTTTGGTTCAGCCCCTCCCTCCCCCCGACAGACACAACCTCCACCGTACATGGAACAGTAATGAACACCCACGACAGCAAGCGTCACATGAGGACTGAGGGAACATTTCTCCTACAGACCCCAGTGGACTCGTCTCCAGTCGGGGATTGTAACTAAAAGTCCTCCTGGCTGCTTGATCCTAATCACTCCAAAATGCCCCGAATGACTCCAGACCTGCCACGCTGACCTGAAGCTCTTCTCAAGAGTCAAAAACTGTTTTTTGTTCATTGTCCAAAATGATGTGGATGACTGAGTGGATCCATGGCCCTGCTAGTGAAGCAGGGAGGAGGCAGCATCATGACAGGAGCTGCTGATGAGGTTCAGGAGGCACAAACTAAACTGGCCTGATATTTGTCCAGAATGACTTCAGACTGCTCAAAGCAGCTTTAAATTGTCAAAGATGAGTCACACGATGCCCAGATGAGCTACACACGGTCCAGACCGACCCGTGTATCATCCAGAACCCAAAGACTGAACCATGTGTCCTCCTGGTATTCTGAAGAGGCAGAAGCCAGAGTGGCGTGTTGTGAACTTGACATCCAAGTAACGGAGGAAATGCGCATTTTACGCATCTCCATGGAGTCTCCGAGGACTCGGTACCAGAGCAGCTGGTCACTGATCGAGTCCCTGCAGCAGAATAAACTTTATCTCCGGTGGGGGGAGGAGCGGATCTCTGATCCTGACCCAGCGCTTCCAGACTCGGTGCGCACTTTCCCTGCAGATCTCCGTCATGGCGGCTCAGACTCGAGCTCTGGTCTCCGCTCAGTGGCTCATTAACGCCGTCAGAACCAACCAGGTGGGTCCGAAGCTGCGCGTCCTGGACGCCTCGTATCACCTGCCGCACATGAACCGGGACCCCAAAGCGGAGTTNAAAGACTGAAGGAACCAAAGAAACTCAGGAATGAAGGATGGACTCACTGGTTGGTTTGAGCTCCTGCTGTGGAGCCTGAGTTTAATATGTGAATGTGACATCGGAGACAAAACTCTAGGACCTTGTAACGTTTCAAATGTCATGAAAGGTTTGTAACAGCTGTTCTAAGTGTTTCTGTAAAGCTGGTAGTGTAACTTGCTCCTTGTTGTGTGCAGATGTGGACCTTCTGCTGAGGTCAGTGTGCTTCTTGTTCCAGCAGCTGTTCTGTAACATCAGATCTGAAGTAACGGGAACAAGACCATCATCTCAGATCACCACATGTGAAAGTGTTTCTGCTCGACCATCTCGGAGTCTGAAAACGTTGTTACAACACAAAGTGGATATTTGTAAAGACAGATGTGAACATGCACCTGCATGTTTCAGGTAACAATCACCTGTTGACCCACTTCCAGCAGGTTCTGTCTCACACTGAAGTTTGAGTCTGAACAACAACATCTGATGAAAACCTGAAATGTTCTCTGTTGTTTCTCATCACGTCACTGAGTCAGAACCTGTGATGTGGGACAAAGTGATGAATGTAGTGTTTTGTTAATGTGAGCTGAAAGGTGGAGCTTCATGACAGCTTCAGGGTTGTTTCTGTTCCTCAGACGTTGTTGTTCAAAAGTGGGCCGACGGGTCGTTTCTTATCTGACAGCTGCATCAGGCTAAAGTTTCACAAATGTCTTTAGAAATATCAGTTCTATGTGATGAAAAGTTTCAAACAGACCAGAGCTGGTCCAGCAGAAGTCTGCTGATGATCTGAGACGGAGTAACACGTTCTCCATCTGAGGTCGGGGGTTTGAGGAGATTCAGGCTGTTTGTAAAGCTGTAAACTACGAGTTGTCCACGAGGAAACAAGACGACTAAAACTTTAAAGTCCTGTCACGACGTGTGACCTAAAACTGCAGCTCTGTCGTCTAACCAGCAAACGTTTCAAATTAAGGCCACCAGTTGGTATCCTGGAAACCAGCAGCACCATCGAGCTCCCGTCAGCTGA
>NW_007579112.1:232129-233170 GCF_000690725.1 Stegastes partitus | reverse complement strand
GTTCCATCACCAACAGAAAGCCCCAACATGGCTGCTCATCTGCACCAAACACCAGAGATCTACCTTCCACCCCTTTGAAGTGACCTTTGACCTCTAGCGGAGCTAGATTGACCGAGGAGAGGACGTTCCCAGCTCACCTGGAGAACATCACCTGGTCAGACCTCAGCTGGAGCTGCAGACTGCTCAGACACACACAGATATTATTATATAACAACTGTGCAGCTGTCAGTGTTCCTCCACAGACCGACGTAAACCATCAACATGGATCAGGTTTCAGTCGCTGCAGCTACAAACCTTCTTCTTCTTCCTCTGACTTATGGATCAGTGAAGCTGCTGCGATCAGCTGATCGTGTTTCTAGAAGATCTGACAAACCAGAACCAAACCAGAGCTAAAAGTCAGGATTCACTCATCTGTCTGGATTAAATTGGACTTTTTTCCAGTGAAGTTTGGTCTGATGAAGGCTGGTTCAGGGCTGCAGCTGAACATCTTTTCCTGACATTTTATGAACTGAATTAATTCTTGTTTAGTCTCTAAAACATCCAGAAATGGTGAAAAGTATCAGTCGGCCCCAGATGACCAACGTCTGGTTTTGTCCAAAGATATTCAGTTTACTGTCAGAGAGGAAGAAAGAAACCAGAAGATGCTGACATGGAAGAAGCTGCAAACAGACTTCAGACAGTTTTTGGTTTAAAAATACTGAAACTGCTGAATGACGTCAGAGCTGATCAGCTCTCACCTGCTTTCCTTCACATTTATATTTTACTTCTGCTCACCGTCTCTTGGTTCCGGCTCGGTGCCCCGGAACCGACCGGCTGCTCGGGCATCCACCACCTGGACCCGTCTGGTCCGGATGTTCTCCAGAACCTCCTCGTAGCTCTTCACCCAGGCCCGGTCCAGAGTCGCCCTGAAGTCGGTCCGCTCCGGCCGGCAGGACTCCGCAGTGAGCGGCCCGCCGGCAGCCGTCCAGCCCCGCATCCCTCCGTCCAGCACCGACACCGAGCTGTGGCCGAACACCCGGAACATCCACCACACCCGGGGCG
>NW_007579112.1:228169-230449 GCF_000690725.1 Stegastes partitus | reverse complement strand
TCGGTGTCGGTGCTGGACGGAGGGATGCGGGGCTGGACGGCTGCCGGCGGGCCGCTCACTGCGGAGTCCTGCCGGCCGGAGCGGACCGACTTCAGGGCGACTCTGGACCGGGCCTGGGTGAAGAGCTACGAGGAGGTTCTGGAGAACGTCCGGACCAGACGGGTCCAGGTGGTGGACACCAGGTTTGAGGGCCGGTACCGGGGCACCGAGCCGGAGTTCAGAGACGGTGAGCAGAAGGTTGTGAACAGGTTCCTGGTCTCCAGAGGAGTCAGTTCATAGAAAGTGTCAGAAATGAGAAGTTTCAGCTTTTATTGGTTCCGGACCATCAGGTTGATTCAGACTCTCAGGTCAAAGTGAAAACAGAGTTTAACAAAATGCTGTCATTTAACTAAACAGTAAACAGACTGTATTCACTCTGACATGATGTCAGACAGAAACATCTCCTGCTGTGCTGAAGCTGTGGGAGGTCACGGGAGGAGGTTTGTCCTGAAGTGACCCAGAGGCGGGTTATGTAATCCTCCTGCAGGAGCTTTTTAGGAATTAAAAAGAAAAAAACAAAAAGACGAAACAAAACTCTGCAGTTTAAAGATTTTCTGGTCAGTTTTGCACCAGATTACATTCAGAACAAAATAATCTGCAACATCAAGTTCAGGCTTTGCAGACTTCAGATCAGTGTTTTCTTTAGTTGAAAAGGTCTTTATTGTCATTTCAGCCAGTTGATCACATTCCAGGTCCAGAGCTGAGCTGGTAGCACAGTGAACATTTAACGAGCTGTGTGGAGGCTCTGGGTTACGGCTGAGACGATGTCAACACCAGACATGCAGTGTGGACAGAGATAGGATGAAATAAAACAGGAATATGGGGACAGGTGGTGCCAACATGTACAGAACCACCAGAGCAGATTTACCAGATAGAACCATTTGTGAAGCATTTTTCTGCTGCAGCTCCAAGACTTCATCTGTGGGTCCAGAGGAAGGACTGATTGGAGGACATAATGATTCCTCAGAGTGGTTTCCTTCCAGCCTGCATCCTGTCCAGCTTCTGAAATCAGATCTGAGGCGTCACAGTTGAACTCAGGACGCTGAGTTCATGTTTCTGTGGGTTCTGTTTTAACGTAACACAGCTTCAGGGCTTCACCATGCAGGCTGTTGAGACACTGCTGCTCCTCAGACAACACCGCAGAGTTTAAAGAACTTCATGTGTCGTGACAAGCTCAGTGTTCTGCTCAGCGCCAGACTGTGAGATGTTATCATGGAGCTGTGCTGTCTGAGGCCCAGTAGGAGGCAGATCGCTACTGACCAGACTTAACCACATAAAAATAGAAATTTAATACAAATAATGTGGAACTGACTGAGATCTAAGGGCAGCTGTGGGAAAAAGGTGCAGTTTGTATTAAAGAACGTTTTTCTGGTTTTGTACAGGATCCAAATGAACTTTTCTCAAATAATAATAATCTTTTATTTTTGGATCACATGAATAACGAAGACGTCCTGTCAGTACATTTCCCCTCAGAGTTTAATGAGGCCTTTAAAATCAACCAAACTCCTGAGAATTATATTTAATCAAGCAAAGTTTTACCTTCATGCTGTCACACATGCTGATATGAGCCTGGAACGTTTACCCAGAATGCACTTTGTAAAGTTTTCTCTGGTGACTGATCAGAACCAGAACCACATCCACGGTACCACTGATTGTTTCTATGACCGTATGTCATAGACATTAAACTGGTACCACTATGATCCATCCCATAATACTGATGCTACCAGCTGCTTAGAATAGAATAATTGTTTATTGGTCCCTCACTGGGGGAAATGTCCAGCAGCATCCAGCAATATAGAGAGTACAAGAAATAACAACAGTTAATAATAACAGTGTTTACATGGAAAGAAGAACAGACGGAGCAAATCTGGAGTGCAAAAGTGAATTCCACACCATGAAATGTTTGTGGTGAACATCAGCCGGTGATGCTGATGCTGCAGGTGGAGGAAGGACCTCACAGCCTCCACCGCCTCAGGCAGCGGGTCACAGGGGTTGTCCAGGATGGATGTGAGCTTTGCTAACGTCCTCCTGTCACCACCTCCTCTGTGGGGTCCAGGGAGCAGCCCAGGACAGAACCGGCCCTCCTCACCGGGCTGTTCAGGCTCTTCCTGTCCCTGACGGGCTGGAGGTGGGCGGGACGCACACGCAGCATTTTTGGTGTTTAGGTTAGCGGTCGCGGCACCGTTTCCACGGCGGCAGCGGGAGGAAGGGAGGAAGCTGAGCATTGGGTCCGACGGGGCA
>NW_007579112.1:217455-224394 GCF_000690725.1 Stegastes partitus | reverse complement strand
CAGCCGCTTCCTCCACGACTACCCCTCAGTGTCAGCACTCAGTGAGTCCACACACTCATCCAGCATCAGCATCCGTCCTCGGAGACACTTTGAGGACGTGACAGCAGCTGTGGAAGAGCTCAGAGATGGACTCCAGGACGTTCTGAGGGACGCATGGACAAACATCTCACTGGCCATCACTGACGAGGATGTTCTACTGTCAGAACCAGAACCAGAACCAGAACCAGAACCAACGACCAGAGCTGGGTTCTTAAAATATTCACGAGAAATCACTCTGGATCCAAACACAGCACACAGACGTCTGTTATTATGTGATGGGAACAGAAAAGTAAAATGTATGTATCAAAAACAGCCTTATCCTGATCATCCAGACAGATTCACTGACTGGGTTCAGGTTCTGAGTAACGAGAGTCTGACTGGACGTTGTTACTGGGAGGTGGAGAGGAGAGGAGGAGGAGGAGTTTATGTAGCAGTTTCATACAAGAACATCAGCAGAACAGGGGGTTCATATGAATGTGGATTTGGATTCAATGACAAATCCTGGGCTTTATATTGTTCCATCAACAGATGTGTATTTCGGCACAACAAAACTCAAACTCCCGTCTCAGGTGTTCCTTCCTCCAGAGTAGGAGTTTACCTGGATCACAGAGCAGGTGTTCTGTCCTTCTACAGCGTCTCTGACACCATGACTCTCCTCCACAGAGTCCAGACCTCGTTCACTCAGCCGCTACATGCTGGAGTTTACATTTATCCTGGATCCAGTTTGGAGTTCATTAAAGCTGAATAGACTGAAGTGTTTAACGAGCAGCTGGTTCAGATGTTTGAGTTTCCAGCTGGTTCAGTCTCATTGTACTCTGTAGAACACCACGGCTTGTTCTAACTGTTGTTCTACAGATTTATGTTCCTGATAAGATCTACTGAGAGCTCAGAAAGAACGTTTTCATTCACATGTTCACTGTAGAAAACAAACTGTGAATAACATCAACAGTCGTTTGTTCTTTTATTGGTTTGACTGCATTTAAAAACAAATCATGAATAGTTTTGCTGATATTTGATGTTATTTGAAAGAAACGTTGTGAACATTAAGGATTGATTGTTGAACAGGTTTCAGTAAAATCACAGGAAACAGGAATAATTCATGTATAATCCAGAACAAACAGTAAATAATGTGGAATCAGATGATTTTATGTGAACAGATGGTTTTGTTTTGTTGTTCTTTTCATCTCGTTGTGTTTCATGTGTGTTGGTCTCTACACTGTAAAACACACTTTAATTTGTTTTATTGTGTTTTAAACTGGAACAATTTACTGTTGTTTTATAGATCCAAAGTCCTGATAATATCGAGTTCAACAACAGAAAAACTGCTTTTACAAAAATAATGTTGCTAAAATCTGGCTGTTAAATTACTCCATGTTTTATTACGACCTTTAAATCAGAAACACAGAATTATTTGCTGTTAATTGAAAGAAAGATTTCGTACTTTAAGGATTGAAAAATGACAAATAAGGTGTGAAACAGGTGTTTAATGTTTTGTTTGTTGACTGTGACGGTTCGTCTGAGACTCGTCTGTGATTGGTCGGTTTGCTGAGATGATGTCATGTTCAAAGATGATTCTTGTTTTCGTCTCGTTGGATTTCCATTCATGTGTCTCTACACTGTAAAAAATAAAATAAATGAATAAATATTGTGTTCTGTAGATGGAGGAGATGAAGGAGACTAGTGAGGGAGGCCACCAAGACTCCTGTGACTCCTCTGAAGGAGGAGTTCTGGTAGAAACCGACACCAGATCAGTTTTGGTCAGAACCAGTTCTAGCAGATCAAAGGTCTCGTTGTTTCCCTACATCTTGATAAGAGGCTCTTCGCGCTATGATTCCTTTTCTCTGGTTTACAGTCACTTTGTACGAGTTTGGGGACATTTTGGACGTTGTAATGAGATGCAGGAGCTCAGAGGCGTACATGTCAGCAGCATCATGCTGCCTCACTGAGGTCGTCACCAACCTGTAACTCTGAAAACATTCATAGTATGAAGGTAAAACTTTGCACAGCTTCACTAAATGTACTGAAGCTCCTGTAGATAAAGAACCAGGTGGGATTGACTGATGGACTTCACACTAACACGTCCTGCTGTTTGTCCTCCAGACGTCCTGCCTGGACATTTCCCCGGAGCCATCAACATGCCGTTCACCAGCTTCCTGGATGAAGGTGGGAAGATGCATGGACCTGAGCGTCTGTCGGAGCTGTTCAGAGAGGCAGGCGTGGACCTGAAGCAGCCGCTCTGGGCTACCTGTGGCTCAGGTGTGACGGCCTGTCAGGTGGCTCTGGCTGCTCACCTGCTCGGACACCCCGGGGTTTGCATCTACGACGGGTCCTGGTATGAGTTTTTCAAGAAGGCGTCTCCAGAGTTCATCATCTCCGAGTGGGAGGCCAAGAAGGTCTGAAGCAGCCGGATGATGCTGGAACCACCCAGAAGAGAAATGCTGCTGGATTCTGATTTTTACTGGAGCAGAGGAAACAGAGGTTGTTGGTGGTTGTTATCAAAACGGGCTGCAGAGCTGTGAGACGCTGACGTGTTTCTGAAAGCAACCACAAAAGATGGAAAACAGCAACTGAACAAAGCAGCGAGTTAAACGCCTCAAAGAGCAACAGAGCCGCACAGGACTGGAACCTCACAAGTCACGTGACTCGGATGTGGGCCAATAACAACCAACAGAACACGTAAACATCTCACAGTTTTAAAGCCTGTCACGTAGCGTTGATATGTGTTGAAAGTGCTCCAGATCTGAAACAGTCCAGTGCCTCAAACCTGCATTCTCTGTGGCTGCCAGCAGGGGGCGACTCCTATTCATGTAAACAGAGCCTTATTATGATTAAGCTAAAAACAATCACGTTTAAAGTTCTGAGCACGAGTTTGTACAAGATTTTACTTCACATTGACGAAGAGAACAAGCTGCTGACCTCAGACGGTCAACATGTGCTGCTTCTGCTGCAGCTGTCCTACCTGATGATTATATTTTTGATATGATATTTTATATGATATCGCACACAATTCACATTAATGTCCGACACGGGATGTGATTTTATTCAAATGCTTCAGTATTATTAATAAATTTTGCTTGAAAAAGAGACGATTGTGTTTTTCTTTTGGCTTTTACAATCTAATAAATAACGGTGTGGAGCTCGTGAGCTCAGGATGAGAAAAGATGTCAAAAGAAAATCATGATGCAGGTGAACAAAATTAACTTAATGAAGGGAATACGTTCCGCTAGAACTGAGTTTAAACCATTTCTGTTCTACAACAGAAGTGAGTTACATCCTGTGAAAAATCATTTAAATGTCAAATGACACCAAACTTGTAAATAACTTTGTTGTTTCTACGTCGTCCAGTGTTTCTTCTGATAATCAATCAGAAACGTACCAAAGTGACTCCAGCTGCAGGACGACCGCAGTGAAGAGGAGCAGCATGATGCTCCTGATGCTTCCAGCTGTGAGGCCTTTATTTAGAACTCTAAACTGTTCGTCTTTAATTTGACATCACAGAAAATACTCTACTAGTCAGATTTAAAGTAATGTGATGTGAGGAGGGTAGCTCAGTGGTTAGCATCGTTAGCGCCTCACAGCTAGAAGGTCGCCGGTTGGTGTCCCGGTGAGGACACCCGGGATCTTTCTGCATGGAGTCTCCATGTTCTCCCCGTGCAGCGTGGGTTCTCTCCGGGTTCTCCGGCTTCCTCCCACAGTCCAGAAACATGCTGAGGTTAATTGGTGATTGTAAATTGTCCGTAGGTGTGAATGTGAGTGTGCTTGGTTGTCTGTCTCTAAGTGTAGCCCTGTGATAGACTGGTTACCTGTCCAGGTGAACCTGCCTTCACCCTGAGTCAGCTGGGATAGGCTCCGCCCCCCCATGACCCTGGTGAGGATGAAGGTGTAGATGATGGATGGATGGACTCACACAGGTGTGTTGTGCTGCTAGCTGCTAGTAAACAGTGATATTTGAACTGTAGAGCAGAAGAAGTTTAAAAGTACATTAGAAACACCTCAGAATACACATCAGGACTCAGCAGTCCACCTGCACCTTCAGGACAAGGACACTCATTTGGAGATAATAATGTAGAGATGTTGTCCTGCAGGGAGGACAGATGGTTTGAGAGAGGAGTGAAAGAAGCATCGATGTCCAACTGGAGAGACCATCCCTCAGCAGAGGTGGAGGTCTGAGGCTTCACCTCTCACCTGGTCACAGCTCAGTCCTCAGATCTCTCCCCAGGAACATGAACCACATCCACACCTAGCCACAGAGACCCTAACGAACCCCACTTTGTCAGGGGGAGCACTAACGAGTCACATAACGAGGGGGAGGAGCTACAAACCCCCAAATGAAACCCAAACTCAGGTGTTAATGTCTCCTTCAGGATATCAGTGTGTGGAACTCCCAACTAGTCAGTCAGAGCTGATGGAGCCTCTTGGATGAAGGTGGAACGTCTTCAAGGAACTCAAGCAGGTCCAGTTGCTACCATTAATCTACCAGAAGAACCATCAGGACAGTTCTGGAGTAAACGTGACGCTCAGGTTCGTTTCTAATTTAACAATGAAGAGAAAAGAGAAGTTTCTCTGATTTGTTCCACTTAATAATCATGAAACTGTTACTGATATTTTAGTGAAACCCTAAATGCCGTCAGAAACCCACTCACACAGCTGTGAGACCTGTTGTTCTGTTTGTGAATTTATTCCAGATCTGATCAGTTCATCTGTAACGGTTTTAGATCTGGAGCTGGTCTAAAGTGGTCCACATGGGAAAAAAGCACAGACATCTCAGTTCTTAGATGTTTTTAACAAATAGAAAAACACGTTCACAAAGGGAAGTGTGCTTTACGCAGTGCTAAGGACCTGACTGACATGTCTGTTAACGTGGTTTTAAATCTTCAACATGTGGGAAGACTCAGTTTCATCTACTTGTCAAATTAAACGCACCTGCTTCCGGCCCTGCGGTGTCATGCTTTTATTTTGTAGTTTACAACAGGAAGTCCGTATCGTCGTGTTGAGCGGGACGTCACGCAGGGAGCCAATCACAGGGCTCCTCCCGCGCTGACGGACGTTTCCAGCGTCCACTCCGGGCTCGAGGTTGCCCTAGCAACTCAGCCGGTGGACCAATCAGAGGCCGGCTGCTGTCAGTCCCGCCTCCCCCCTCCTCCCCCCACCGGGAGCCGCCACCGTCCGCCTTCAGTCCGGGAGCAGAACGGAACCGGAGAACCTTCACCTCTGTGCGTAAAAGCGCGGCGCGTCCTGTGCGCGCTGCTGGCACAGAGCGCGCGCTGCTCCGAGCCTTGATGGGTGTCGCGGGTCGGACTCACCTGGACTCAGCCTGATCCAGGTGACCGCTCACCTAACCAGAGGCTCTGCTCTTTATTTCTGCCTGTTCGGAACCGGAGCAGGAGCGGGGTTCGGTTTGATTCACGCCGCCGGATCTCATCTCATGATGGGACGCAGCAGCCGCCGCCTGCCGCCAGGATGAGCCAGAGGAGCCCCGCCAGAGCCTACGACTTTCTGCTCAAGTTCCTGCTGGTGGGCGACAGCGACGTGGGGAAGGGCGAGATCCTGGCGAGCCTGCAGGACGGAGCCTCCGAGTCCCCGTACGGACACAACATGGGTGAGTGGCGGCGGGGGGCAGGAGGGAGTCCGCGGGGGGAGTCCGGGGTCGAACCGGCCGTCTGGGGGCTTCTGGAGGTCGGTCATCCGGTTTTACGCACAGTTTACGCAGCGGGATACCAGTGAGTGTGGAGCCAAACCAGTGAGTCTGGAGCCAAACCAGTGAGTCTGGAGCCAAACCAGTGAGTCTGGAGCCAAACCAGTGAGTCTGGAGCCAAACCAGTGCCAGCCCAGTTAGTGAAGAGACTCTCTGTTGGCACGAGGACCAGTTGGTTCAGAACTGGGAGCACTGGGACACTAAACTGGGAATGTGCGCAGAGTTTCCATTCGGTGCTTCTGCTGCACGTTCTCGAGCTGTTTGTTGGATTTTACACTGAATCACTTTTAAAGGTCATAAAACGGTGTCCGCTGGGTCCGTTTCTCCGGTTCCAGTTCCTCTCTGAGTCACTTTTTCAGAACCAAAGAGGTCAAAAAGTCCGAAGACTTAAAGGAAAGTTCAGAAACTGACGATAGATTTTTAGATCCAAACTAAACCAACTGACTGTGTTCTGGTACTTTTACTGAAGTAGTCTTAAATGCAGGACTTGTAATGGAGTATTTTGGTCCATTTACTTCAGTGTGAGCAGTTTCTTTGTGGAACATTTTAGCTCAGAGCTGCAGGATGAGCTGCTGCACTAAAAATCACCCACATTCACTCACAACCCGGTCCGGCTGCGTGTCGGACCCTCACAGGATCAGTCTGATGGGTTTTTACTGTCAACAGATTCTCTATAAAAGCGTCAGCGAATCAGAATCAGTTCATATTTATTTTATTTATTATTTGGTTTTCACTTATGAGGAATCTGTTGTTTTGGGGTTCAAGTGGAAATTTAAAAGCACAGATTAGAGCAGCGGAGAGCGTTATGAGACGAACAGGAAGCTAGGATCAGAAAAGTGTTTAAAGGAAACAGTTTGTGCCGGTTAGTTTCACCTGAAGATGAACAAACGATGTGCTGCTTCCTCCTGGTGGGAGCCAAACAGTTATAAAAATATACAGAAAGCACTGATGAAGCGAAGCCAGAAGCTACAGACTGCACAAACCGGTCTGAAAGCAAAAAAACCCGATCAGAACGTTCTGAACTTGTTCTTTCTCTGAATGAGACTTGTTTGGTTTTGTAGCTCCGACACTCGACTGATCTGAAGGTTCATCTGTGGAAGAAGCTTTATGTTGGAGCGGTTCGGCTTCTGGAGGGAAACATCTGCAGCTCAGACGTCAGCGAGTTGTTCACTGGCAGAAAACATTCAGACGATAGTGAGAAGTTT
>NW_007579112.1:215103-216355 GCF_000690725.1 Stegastes partitus | reverse complement strand
TGCAGCCCTCTGGTGACTGGTAATGACCAACCTGTAGGAGCCAATCAGAGCTTAGTTCTGTCAGCAGGAACCAGACTTTGTCCAATCAGGTCGTTGCAGTAGTTGTTGGCTGAGTTCATTGGAAACAAGTCGGAGCTTCACTGACCTGATAAATAAAGAAGAAACATGAAGAGTTCAATGAAATGCTTCTTCTGTGACTTTGATTCTCTACGTATCAGCATTACGTCTCCACTGAGACGAAAACTCAGAAACTAACATCGTTAGAAAGACTTAAAGATTCAGGGCCAAGTTAGAAAAGCTGTGATCATAAAACGTCCACATCAAAGTTCACCAGAGAACATGAACAGAAGCCTGATGGATGCTGGAGAACATCCTCTGGTCAGATGGAGATCAATGTGTTGGGCTCACATGGAGTCCAGATGTTTGGTGTGAACCTGACCAGGACCACCACAGTGGATCCATGGTCCTGACAGTGAAGCACGGAGGTGGCAGCATCATGATGTGGGGCTGCATGTGTTGCATTCAGTTCTCACTGTGGAGCCTGTATCTGTGATTCGATGAGTCCAACATAAATTAGTTTGTTTTCTGTCGGAGCCAGTCGGTGCTCAGGTTCTGTACGTAGGAACCATCGTTGTCCAATCAGGCCTTCAGTGGTGGAAGATGAACAGCTGAAGTGTTGGAGCTTCACTTAAGACAGAGTGTTGATGTTAAGCAATCAGCAGATCAGTAGCATCATCCAGGAGGCTCCTGGTGTTGCCTTCGTCTCCACATCCCGCTCAGCGGCTCCAGGCTCTTCTACAGAACGGTCACAGCTTCATATATGAACCAGATCTGCAGTAAACTCTGAGTACGTCGTGTGTCAGCTTTAGCTGCAGTCCATCGTGATGCCGTGACAGAGCAGATGGATCCTGGTCCCTGCCGTGGTGCTCCAGTCAGCTGCTCTCTCAGGAGGAATCAGCTGTTTATTTACTGGAGCCACTTTAAAACGCTGAAGCATTTAGTCGCTGCTCTTTATGTCAGAAATCCTCCCAATCCTCCACTGTGATGAACAGATATTTATCCTCAGAGTGGATCCTGTCTGCAGATGGTTCTGGTAGGTTCTGGAGGTAAACCGGTCCTTCCATGGTCTAGAACTGGTTCTGACCAACCACCATCACACATGCTGATACGAGCCTGGAACGTTTACCCAGAAGTCACTTTGTAAAGTTTCCTCTGGTGACTGATCAGAACCAGAACCACATCCAGGGTACCA
>NW_007579112.1:210587-213471 GCF_000690725.1 Stegastes partitus | reverse complement strand
CTCCGTCCCTCCTCCGGTCTATAAGTCCACTTTCATTCAAGTAAAGAACTTTATTAGGAGTATTTATTGGTTCTGAGGCTGTAGTGAGTTCAAACCTGCACAGAGAGACTGACAAACACTAAAGTAAATAATAAACCGGGTCAGCGTCATGTAGGAGCTCCTCTTTGGGTTTTCTGTTGGGTCACATCTGTGAACACAGCTGTACCTGTTGTTGAGACCTTTCTGGTTCCAGCCTCTTAAATGTGTTGATTTGCTGCTTTTCTTCGTCTGAACTGATCCTTCAGGCTTTTAAAGACGACACCCTGAGTTCTGGGAGGATTCATCCACAAAACACACGTTTGGATGAATCGGTAATAAAATGGTGAATAGCTGCAGCCCGGCTGGTTCCTAACGGGCTGTAATCAGAGCTGCGGTGTTGGTTCAGATGGATGTGACCCACTGGGCTCATGTCAGACACTTTCAGGGTTTTCCTACGATGGGAGATCGTTCCAGTTTGGCTCAGACGGTGGAAAACAAAAAGCAGTTTCTGGGTCGCCTCCCTTTTCAGGCAGACATAGCTGTGGTCGGTGGATCTGACCACCGCCGGTCCTCCGACGTCCCGCTGGGGCCTTCGCTGTCCGGCCGAACCCGGAGAGGAGCTGCTGCCAGAAGCAGTCGGGGAAGCCTTGACTGGTGCCGACGAGAGCTCGGAAAAATGCCCCACGGTTTATTTTCTGTATTTTCTGGGCCGTTGATAATCACTCACTGATGAAGTGGAGCCAGCAGCCTGTTTACAGCCTCTTTCGTAACGGCCGGTTGTGTAACTTCACTGGAACGCTCTTGGTGTTCTCGGCTGAACCTCCAGCGAGCAGAGCAGCAGAGTGGAGAAGCTGACTCACTGCTCTGACCTCGACTCGCACATGAACAACGCTGCGCTCGTGTGTTTTCACTGAAACACACTGCTGGAGGTCAGGTGTTGATTCAACGTCAAACAGCAGCACAGTCACGATAATGTGTTTCTGTACACCGAGAACAGACAGCAGGCAGCTAACGGCTAAGCTAACACAGAACCTACTGAGCCTACTGAGCTACGCTACCAACGATTTCATGTCAGCTACAGGACACAGAGCTTACGTAGCATTAATGAGGCTAAGCTAACACACCCCTCAGAGCTAAGTTAGCATACATGCAGCTACCTATTATTCAGTGTCAAGCAACAGGATACAAAGCTAACACAACATAAACAGAACTTTGCTGCTGACTGTTATGCATCAGAGCACTACACAAAGCTAATGTTACCGTTTATGAAGCTAAGCTACTGATTATTCAAGACTGACTAAAAGGATACGTAGGACATGCTACCAACTATTTAATATCAGCTAGAGGGCCCAGAGCTAACCTAGCATTAATGAGGCTAAGCTACCACAGAACTCACAGCTAACGTAGCATTAAAGCAGCTGAGCTACCAGTTATTCAACTTAAACTACAAGGATGCAAAGCTAACACAACACAGAAGACTCCACTGCTAACTGTTTAACATGAGAACAGGACGCAAAGCTGATGCTAACATTAGTGAAGCTAAGCTACTGATTATATAACATGAAAACAGAACATAAAGCTAACACTATTGCTAGCAATTATGNGTGCAGCAGACTTTCAGCGGTTTCTCTGCTGCAGCCTGAACCGGTGGAAGCTGAGTATTAATAAACGCTGGCAGCAGCTGCTCATGACTCACCTCGGCCTGTGGGGGGCGACGCTCCGGCTCCCTGACACATGATGTAACGGCGTCGGCCATGTTGGAGGATCGACTGCACAGCGCCAACCTGTTGCTCAGGAGTCTGGATTTACATGCCGTTATGTCAGCAGCAGCTCGAATCGCGTTCAGATCGAACTCAGTGATGGTCGACGTGAGCAAACAGAACCATCGGTCCACCGGACTTCAGACGCCAGATCGACCGAAACGCTGACGTTTATCTGCAGCGTTTGGCTGAAATGTGACACAACATTTATTTCTGTGGACAAACCCGACGTACTGATCAAAGACTGGACGTTGGAGGACGACGGTTCAACACGTGGTCGGCTCCTCCTGGAAGACAACAACCAGACAAACGTCAGCAAAACGTTTCAGATCTTAAAGCTGACGTCTGATGAGACGGAGCTGAAGCTCACAGACGGACTTTAACTCTCGGCCTTCTCTGTGTCTTCAGGTCCGTTAATGAACAGAAACGCTTCAGTGAACCGAGCTGTGCAGAGAGAACGTTTTAAAATCACATTTAGTCCTTCAAACAGGAGAGAGAACGACCTCAGCTCGACTCCAATCAACATGACAATGAAACAGAACAAACAGACAGAACACAGTTTTATTGCCGTTTGCACGAGTTGGATGAACTGTTCATTCTGACGGGTTCTCTGACAGAACCAGGGGATGAACAGAACCCAGACCAGAGCAGAAGAACATTGGATCCAGACGGAAGGTTTCTATCAGAACCGACATGGTGCTGCTCATCTCTGGATCCTTCACAGGTTGAAAACTCCGTTCTTACCTTCTGACTGTGACTGTGTCTGGTCCGTCCTGAAACCCGACCGGAGATGACGCCACGTGACCCGGTTCTGGAGCGCCGTCCTCCTCAGACAGGGTCAAGCCCAGTCACAGCCTCTAGCGGTCCAATCCGACCTGCGTAAATGGGAATTCGTCCAGAACTTGTGATCATTTGGGCTGCTTCAGCTCATAACAGGAAACTTCTGGTTCGGTCCGTCCAATCCTGGTCCTCGAGGACCAGGACTGGACACATCTGATCTCGTCCTTCTAGATGAAAGGACAACAAAGCATCAGTCAACTTTATTAAAGGTGCTCCTCACTCACATCCGGTTCTGGCTCGCCAACATCTGACCATGGGGGGCGGAG
>NW_007579112.1:201407-208477 GCF_000690725.1 Stegastes partitus | reverse complement strand
ACATAAAACTAACACATAAAGCTAACAATTATACAACTGACTAAAAGAATCTAATGTAACAGAAGGGGCAACGCTACCAGCTATTTACCATCTTCTACAGGATACAGAGCTAGCATAGCATACGTTGAACTTAGCTCCCAGTATTCTCTGAGCTAACGTTGTCTTACTGGCCTCGGCGATGCATTCTGAGAGCATCTGTCAGAAGGTTTCTCCTGCAGTTACGTGTTGTTTCTGATCTCAAGAAATAAAAGTCAAATCAACTTGTTTGCAGCTGCAGATGTAAAATGCTGGAAGCACACCTTAGATAATACTTTTAAATGCAGGACTTGTTCTTACATCATAAAGTAATCTGGTGCTTTTCCTGCAGCGTCTGTTGGGAGCGCTTGTTCCAGCCCGGCAGGCGGCTGCAGTCTGTCCGGGTTCTACTGTTTAGACGTCTGTCATCAGGCTCTTCCAGCTCTTATGTAACTGCTCTTTCCCGAGATGCTTCATGCATGCTGCTCGCCAGAGAGCGTGATGGGCTGGACACATGCGTGTAGGTTGGACCGGTGTGTTGACTCCTGAATCATGTCACGGCTTGTTCTCACATCTCTGTCCTGCTACATGTACAGGAGTCACTGTTTATTCTTCTACATCATACATTAATAACTAGTCTAACATGTAGAGGTAAGTGGATGTTTGCAGGATTGGTTCTGGTTCTTGTTTCGAGAGGCTTTCTGCCGTTACATGTTCTGTGTCAGTTATCGGAGCCCCAACAGTTAATTCTTTATTGAAGATAAATCTGTATATTTGCAGACTTTCTGTGTTCTGTTCAGGTTCTGACAAATGGTCACATGGCAGCATTAAACATGGCCTCTGAGGTTGATTTGTTCCTTCTTTAAGGCTTTTCAGCGGCTAGCAAACAGCTAGCGTGACTCGCCGGATGCTCGTCTGCTCTGTCGGTGCTTTTGCCGTTTTTAAAATCCAGCAGCAACCTGCATGTTGGCTATGTTGGTTTGGATCGTGCAGTTTTTTGGTCCATTTTAATGGCAGCTCTCGTCTCCCTGAATGTGGCACCAAAGTGCTTAAAGGGACACCATCACTGCATCCTGGGCTTAGCTCCGCCCACCACGCTTGCGATTGGTTTAAAGAAATACAATGCGCCAGATCACATTAGTCTAAGTGAGATGAACACAACTTTTTTTGTTTGCAGCTTCTTCTACACTCTTTATTGCTGCTTGCTTGTGTAGCGTAGCCTGCAGCGCCACCTGCTGACGACACCGTGCAGCCATTAATAGAAACAGGCCTAAATTATACGTTCTATGTATTGTTTTGTGACAGTTCAAGAGTTCTGATTTTCTACAATTGCAGAGTAGTTGCTAAGTGAGTTATAAGTGTAGCGTAGCCTGCAGCGCCACCTGCTGACGACGCCTCACAGATCGTATTCTGAAGGCTGGTGATTGATTAAGACTAACTCGTGTTTTCTTTTTTGTACATTTTGCGTCACATTTTAAAAGTTTGCTTCATATTTGTTTCACAGTTGCGCAGAAACACGGGTAATGTTTGAACGTCCGACCTCGTTGGAGCACGTTAAGACGTGTTAAACTGGTTTTACTGGTTTTACTGGTTTGAACGCAGGACTCGTCCCTGTGTGCTGCTGTACGGCGTGCTGACAGGCCTCTGAGCAGCAGATAACATGTGTGGAGGCGTCTCAGTCCTGATAATTACTGCTATAAAAGAGACGCTGCTTTTGTTCCCGTCAGCAGCCGGATGCCAGCAGCTGATCACAGATCTGTGAGCTTCAGTGAAGAACCAGCAGCTGNCCAGCAGCTGATCACAGATCTGTGAGCTTCAGTGAAGAACCAGCAGCTGCAGGCTTCTGCTGCAGATCTCTGAAGCTCCTCAGTGACTCCGAGGACGTCTTGGGCAGAGGAGATGTTGTTTAATCTGCTGTCAGACGAAGGTTGTCGGGTCTAATCCCTCCATCACAGCGGTCCTCGGGTCTCATGCAGCTGTTTTTATGCACGAGTCCAGAGGTTGTAAATGGAGATGCTTGCTGCTCTTCTACGGCATTACACCAGAGAACAAACCCAAACAGACTCACGGCTGGATGGAAATCTGTTTCAGATGCAGAAGTGACTCCAGCGAGACATGACTGGAAGCTGCTGGTGCAGATGAATTTGTGTTTATTTGACTTTGCAAACTGAATTTTACCAACAAACACAGGCTGAACTTATACATCATGAAGCAAAGCATCTCAGTCCAGCTTCATGTTGGATCCTTGACCTCACCCAGCTCACATCTGATGTCATTTTAGGGCCCAAATGTTAATTTAGTCTTGAAATCCTAAACGAACTTGTACAAGCAACAAGCGTGATGTCACCATGTGCTGCCCTGTGAGCCACAGTTTGAGCCACGTTCTGTTCAGCAGCTCCTCTATGGACAGACTGACCTGGATCACTGGGATGTTAGAGGAAACCCAGAAACATGAAGGTTCTCGGTGGACTTCTGCAGCGTCTGTTTCACTGTTTTCAAAGCAGGTTTATGAACATTTACTGTGATGGACTCCACTGAGAGTATAAAACCATGTGTTCTGTGTCGGATTATTCACATGTGACTGCGTTACGACTGAGAAAATGTGATTTTGAAGCGTTTCGTGCAGCAGGAATGACTGGTGTGCTCTGTTTCAGGGATCGACTACAAGACGACCACCATCCTGCTGGACGGGAGACGAGTCAAGCTGCAGCTCTGGTAGGAAACAGATGTCTGCAGTCATCAGCTGTTTGAATTCATCGGTCATCAACAAGCAAAAAAACCTCTAAATTCTGTGATGCAGCTTCTTGACAGTAAACTGAAGGTCTTTGGACTGAACATGACACTGATTCAAACAGTTTTAAACCTTTTACAAATCAACGACTTACCAATTAATGACGATAATTAAATAACTGTTGGCTGCAGCCCGGCACTGAACCCATCAGGCCAGACTCCATGAGAAAAAGGTCTAATTTAAACCCAGTCAGACGAGTGAGTCCTGACTTTTAGCTCAGGTTTGGTCGCCTCCAGCAGGTTTTAGAATCAGGATGAATTCCCGTCAGATCGGCTGTAACGTGGCGTTCAGGTGGAGGTTTTGTAGTGCGACAGATAGTTCAACATGTGCAGGACGAGGAGACGACGTGAGCTCCAGAGCTGGTCACAAAGAGCATCGACAACGAACCCAAAGTGACAAAAATGAGACTCAAAGCAACAGAAAGACGATTAATGGGTCCAAAGAGAAACACAGCGACAGATAAAATGACCAGAACGATGCACAAAACAACACAAAAGAGACACAAAACAAAAAAAGCTTCACGTAAGATGAGGACAAAGAGACAAAACAACAATAGAACAGAATTATTTTTGTTGATCGGCCACTGGGGGAAACTAACAGCAGCATCCAGCAAACACAGAAGAGAACGTCCAAGGAAATAACCATGATTAATAAAATATGTACACAAGATGACAACAGTGTACTGCTGAATGAAAAAGTACACAATAAAAAAGAAGGAACAACGGCTTCTGGTCTTGGTTTGATGTGAGTGTTCATCCTCCTGCTCTGATGTGATGCTCTTAGTTTATCTGTCCTCAGAAGCTCCTCAGAAGGAGGAACAACGATGTGTCGCCGCTCTCAGCGCGCAGGTCGGATTAAAAACCTGCCGTCTGCGAGGTCTTCTGACTCCTTTCAGCTCTGAAGTCTCGCAAATTCAGAAGATCTTCTAGAAGTGACTCATCCTGTCTTCAGCGCAGCATCAGTCGGCGACAACGTGTCTCCAGAGCTTCTCCAGCGGAGGATGAAACCTTCCTGAGAAGTTCAACTGAACAAGTTTCTGATCTCAAATCTAATGACTTTGTCTGTCTGACGCAAAGTGAAAGAAAACAAAACACAAATCCAACACAACGACACAAAAAGACCACAAACAGATGCAAAACGACAACAAAGAGAAACAAAAGTACTACAAACTGACAAAGACACACAAAGACACACAAAGAGACACAAAACAACCACAAAGAGACACAAAGAGACACAAAGAGACACAAAGAGACACAAAGAGACACAAAACAACCACAAAGAGACACAAAGAGACACAAAACAACCACAAAGATTATTTAACGTTTCACCAAAGTTACCGTCAGAGCAACAAGAACGACACGTTTCACCGTTAACATGTGACACAAACATGTTTAATGAACTAATCCTGACCCTGAGGACGTCTACAGACAGAACCAGAACCAGAACCAGAGCTGAACGGTTCTATAGAGGCCCCAGTGACCAATGATCCTCCATCATCCTGTAGAGGGCGTCGCCGAGTCACTGAGCTGTACCTGCACCAAACATACAGACTCAGACAGAAGACGGGTCTCAGGTCAAGTCCAACAAGTCCCAGGTTCAGACCAGTTCTACGTCAACAATAAGTCTCAAGTCAAGACCAGCAAGTCAAGAACCAAAAGGTCTCAAGTGGAGACAAACAAGCCCTGACTGGATCTAAACAAGTCCTGAGTTGAGACCAGCAAGGTTCGAGTCAAGTCTCAAGTCAGGACATTCACCCCCAGAGACCAGTTTTAAGTCTGAAGTCTAAAGTCCCAAGTCAAGACCAGTAATGGCCAAGTCTAGAGCATCTAGTCCTAAATTCCAAATGAAGACCACGTCCATAGTCAGTTCCTGAGCTTAGACCCACAAGTCTCAATTCCAAGTCCAAGTTAAGACCATTAAATGTGTGTGAGAGACAAATACCAAGTCAAGAACTAAGTACCAGGAACTGAGTCCAAGTCGATACCAACAGAGTGAAGGTCCACCAAGTCGCTGTCTGCTGCTGTAGCTCTACAGGTGTCCCCACTGTGGGACCAACAGAGGCTCATCTTGTCTCAAGTCCAGGCAAAGTCCCGAGTCAAGAATAACAAACAAGGTTGTTGTTCTTTGTTGTTTTGAGTCTTCAGATTCATAGCTGAGACCTGATCCAGTCCAGGACTCGGGTTCATGTCTTATAAAACGGTGCCGGTTTGCTGCATTTGGATTACACGTTATCTGCTGTCTGTGTTTGCTGTAGAGACTCGGTTCCTAGTGGCCTTGAGTCCAGTACAGATGATATCACAGAAACACATTTCTGGCACCAACTGGAGCCAGAACCATGGAGGTCCGAGTCACCGACTGTAAAACAGAACCCAGAGCTCTGCTGCAGGTCTGGACCGTCAGATGGTGACCTGAGATTCCCGACACAGCAGCAACGAGTCAACATATGAACAATTTGATGCTCTTCTGTGTGGAACAACCAGAACTTTGACCTTGAACTGTCTGTGTTGTTTCAGGGACACGTCTGGTCAGGGGCGGTTCTGCACCATATTCAGATCTTATTCCAGAGGAGCTCAGGTAAACAACAAGACCAGGGTCTGGATCAGAGACCACTGAGCCTGTTATAGGATGTATATAACATGTTTAACACGTCTGTGGTCCGATTAAACTGCTGCGCGCTGAACGTTGCTGTTTCTTGGACTGCAGGATTTCTAACAGGCTGGTTGGAAAACTCATATTTTGGCTTATTTTCTCATTTGCACCAAAATAATAACTTAAACTTATAGATTTCCTGTTAATCTTTCTAAATGGTAGCACCGCTGCTTCGCACCAACTGCTGGCAACGAGGCAACGCTTTGTTGACAACATGTTACCTTTGTGCCCCGTTAGCTGATGGGTTAGCAGTAGATTAGCCAAGCTAATGATATGTTAACATCATTCCCTATTAGCTAATGGATGAGCAGTAGATTCCCCTAGCTAATGATATGTTAGCATCATTCCCAGTTAGCTGACAGGCTGGTAGAGTACTGTAACTAATAATGTGTTAGCAACATGCCCAGTTAGCTAATGAGGTTAGTGGAAAATTCTCCTAGCGAGTGATATATTAGCAACATGCCCAGTTAGCTTATAGGATAAGTGGTAGATTTTCCTAGCAAGTGATATTTTAGCAACTGGTTAGCTTATGGGGTTAGCGGTAGACTTTCCTAGCTGGTGATATATTAGCAACATGCCCAGTTAGCTTATGGGGTCAGCTGTAGATTCTCCTAGCTGGTGATATATTAGCAACATGGCCTGTTAGCTGACAGGCTGGTAGAGTACTGTAGCTAATAATGTGTTAGCACCATGGCCTGTTAGCAGTTTGGTTGCTGCTACGTTAGCCTGGCTGATGATATTTTTAAGCTTTCATGTCCTATTAGCTGAAAGTTGGGTGTTTGTAACCTCAGTTTGTTCCTCTCGTGTGTTGGTTTACACTGTCAGTGTCCATCTGCTGAAACAAAATGCTTTTTAACCGTTCCTTGAGTTTTTCTTCTCATTCAGTCGCTTAGTCCTGCTAGCATGTTCGCTACGTGACCAGTTAGCTGACCGACAGCTAACCAGCAGCGTCAGTGTTCTGGTGAATTAGCTCACACTGAACAGTTTGTTCTGTGGCCTCTGTAACTTTGTGATGCAGATTTTGCAGCTCGTGTTTCTTCACAGGCTTTAATCAAACCCTCTCAGCCGAGTTATTTAAAGCACCCTGGGGCTGTTTATCGTCTCCATGGCAACAGATAATGAAGCTGTGATGTTTTTAGCCGAGTGTTTGGACTGCGATGAAGCTCATCCCACCTCAAACACGTTATTATCCTCGAACACTTTGCAGCGAGTGAAGTTGTGCTGTTGTCGTCGCTCATGGGGCTCTTGGTGGCGACGGAGGAGACGTCACCATGGCAACGGGGACAGTGTTGCCACGGCGAGGCGAAAAGCTCATCACGAGTCTCTGGTGTTTGTGTGTTCAGTCAGTCAGAGCGGATCGAGACGTCCAGAGTCTGCAGCCTGAACCACAGCTCCCAGGAGGCTCTGATGCTGCTTTATATCAGATGAAGGCAGATTCCTGAGCTCAGTGCGACGGCCGAGATGTCGTTTAACAGGTTAAAAATAGAAAACAGTCGCTGTGTGTCGCTCTGCCTCCATGTGGGCTGCAAGGAAACATCATTTTCATCCTTAATTGATTTTCTCAATTCAATGTTTAACCTTGTGATCTTGAAAATGTCAACTACAGTCGTGACTC
>NW_007579112.1:199208-200447 GCF_000690725.1 Stegastes partitus | reverse complement strand
CAGAACTCCTCCCGTTACAGACGCTGCAGTCAGAACATGTTTAAGTTTGTTCTCTGAAGTTCCTTCAACGGTTCTTCCGGTTTTCTTTATTGGACTCATTAGGTGACTAATCATTTAAATCAGAACGTAAAAGCGTGAAAATGGACTTCAGTGTCAGTGTTTGGTGTCATGTTGTTGTTTAACCGCAACTAACAGACGTTCGTTTAAACCATGAACCCGTTCAGGAGATCAAAGGTCCACACTGGTTTGGTCTTAACTCCACAATCCAAACACTCATTAAGACACAGTTTGAGCCAAATGTCTGCTGTGATGAAACGAGCTCAGGCTTGGATGCGTTCTGGTGAATCTTTACACATAGATCTATAGATCCAGATCCGGACCGCGTAGTCGGCCGTCAGCTGGTTTGTGTTTCATGTGTTTCTGGTAAATGTTGATGGCAAACATAAACATAAACATGTTTATTGTGTTGAAGGTGTTACCGTGTGTAGCTAACTGGTCACTAGTGAGCTCAGCAGTGGGTTAGCCACGCTAATGCTGTTAGCCACGCTAATGCTGTTAGCCACGCTAATGCTGTGTTAGCCCATTAGCCCGTTAGCCCGTTAGCCGACATCAGAGCTTTTGACTGTTTTCTGTGAGTTTGGTTAATTTTTAAAACCTTTTAGGAGTTCAGTTTTGTGTCATCGCTCCTCGTAAACTGTTGAGTAGCTGATTGCAGTCGTGTTGCTCTCCAGGGAGTCATCCTGGTCTACGACATCACCAACCGCTGGTCCTTCGACGGAATCGATCGGTGGATCAAAGAGATAGACGAGGTCAGTGGTCAGTAGCGGGGGTGGTGTTTCACAGATTGACCAATCAACAGCACCAGAACCGGACCCTGTCACAGCCTCCTGTCCCTGTCTACCCAGCATGCACCAGGGGTTCCCAAGATCCTGGTGGGGAACCGCCTCCACCTGGCCTACAAGCGCCAGGTGACCACGGAGCAGGCTCAGGTGTACGCCAGGAAGCTGGGCGTCACCTTCTTCGAGGTGAGTCCGCTGTGCAACTTCAACATCACCGAGTCGTTCACCGAGCTGGCCCGGATCGTCCTCATGAGGCACGGCATGGAGCGGCTCTGGAGGCCCAACAAAGGTACTGCACCAGAACCAGAACCAGAACCTCAGCTCAGATTCTACCTCACAAACCTGATGAGACACTTTAACAGAAGGTGGTTGTTTGTGGTCAGTGTTTCAGGTCTGTGCT
>NW_007579112.1:195770-197578 GCF_000690725.1 Stegastes partitus | reverse complement strand
GAGCCTCAGATTTTATTTTGAAAGGGCGGTCTGTGAGGCAGCCGGTGTTTCCGTGCAGGCTGAGCTGATCGGTGTGTGTTGGCGGTGTTGGGATCAATGCTCTGATCGATGTGATTGATCTGTGTCCGTCAGTGCTGAGCCTCCAGGACCTGTGCTGCCGCTCCATCGTGTCCTGCACTCCGGTGCACCTGGTGGACAAGCTGCCGCTGCCTCTGGCCCTCACGTCGCACCTCAAGTCCTTCTCGGTGGCCACCGGCCTGAACGCCCGCATGATGCACGGACGCTCGTACTCGGTCGCCGCCGCCCAGCACGGCGCCGCCAAGAGGACCGGGGGCGCGCTGCTGAAGAAGCCCAAGTTGATCCGGCCGCCGCTCAGCCCGTCTGCTCAGAGCTGCAGGAACAGCTGCAAGATTTCCTAACGGCAGCGAACGCACCGCCGGTGTGTTCAGGGCCTGAAGGCGTCAGAGGCCGCATCAGACTGTGTGAGCCGGCAGCAGGAAACCAAAGTGTCCGCCTTCAGAGTGTGGTTGGTGTGTTTCAACTGCACCTGGATGACTGTAGAGGAGCTGACGTCACGTAAACAACCGTCAACAACAGTAAACAACAGTAAACAACATAAACATTGAAGGACCAGGACAACTTCTTGTGTCGGGACAATGTCAGGGAAAATAAATCTGAGAAAGTAGAAATATTTTGAGAAAACTTCTTCAAAGACAAATAAATGTATTTTGGGAATAAATTTTAAAAAATCATGTTTTAAAAATTTTCTAAAAAAAACCAAAACGGCGCTAAAACATCTGCTCAGTTTTCTGACACATTCAGTGTTGGATCATGTGGGATATAAATAATGTTCCTGTCTTGACCAGGAAGTGCTCCAGCGTGACTCCAGAGTGACAAACGTCCAGCGTCACGCTTCATGTTCATGTTCTGACCGTTTTTCTCTTAAACAGTAAAACTCTGTGAGACGTGCTGCTTGGACGATTTCTATTTTAAGTTGAAATACATCAGTTCTGACTTGTTTTGGGCCCAACCAGAATATTGGACTGATGTGTGAACTGTTGGACGATTTTGTCTTTTTTCTCACTCACTGCATTTAGTTTTTTTATCTTCATCAAAATATTTCAGATTTTTAATTTCAAAGCAGTTTTTTTTTTCTCACTTTATTCTGAAAACATCACAATATTTATAAAATCCACTTTTTTCCCAGAATTTGAACAGCAGAATGTTAATATAACTACTAAACCTTTAAATGTTTCTTGTAAAATTGGACTCCTGTTTATAGATTCCCTGTTTTTTTCTGGACTGTTCTGTTTGTTCTGACCCGGTTTGACTCCGTCCTTTACAGAGGAGGAGACTTCAGAGCAGAACCGTCTCGTGGGATGAAGGTGAAGTCGTGACGTTGAACCCTCGCGTGGTTCTGGTTTCATTTCGGCCGACTCTTCCTCTAAATCTTGTGCAGGACGTGTTCTGTGAAACACACCTGGACGACGCCTCACCTGTCCACAGCAGCACCTGGAGCCTCGCGCTGCTCCGCTGAACCTCCTGTGATCTGTGTACAATATTTGTACGTGTTGTAAATACGCTGTTTGTTTCAGGAGGCCGCTGCTCCGTCACAATAAAGTCTGTCCTCCGTCACACACCTGTTCACATCGAGCATCTTCACTTTAAAGGTCATGAAGCTGAAGCCCTTCAGATTGAATCATGACTCTGACAAGATTTTCATCTGTTTGTTTCTCCTTAAATTACTTTGTTCATGAAGCAACACAAACTTCTCTCACAAGGACCACGGCTTCATTCTGCATCTGTGT
>NW_007579112.1:193605-194865 GCF_000690725.1 Stegastes partitus | reverse complement strand
GTTTTGTGTCTCTTTGTGGTGGTTTTGTGTGTCTTTGTGGTGGTTTTGTGTCTCTTTGTGGTGGTTTTGTGTCTCTTTGTGGTGGTTTTGTGTGTTTGCGTCTCAGCATGAAGCTTTTAGGCCTCATGATTCTGCATCTTCATGGTCCTTTTGTGTCTCCTTGTTGTGGTTCTGTGTTTCTTTGAGGTGTTTTAGTCGCCGTCTGGGAGTGTGTATTTGTTTTGTTGTCATTTTGTGTGTTTTAATGTAATCTTGTGTGTGTTTGCAGATGTTTCGTGTCTCTTTGTTTTCGTTTTGTGTCTGTGCTGATTTTATTTTTTGCTGTTTTTGTGTGTTTTTAGTGTCTTTTTGCGGTTGTAATTCATTTTGTGTTTGTAGGACTTTTTTCTATGAGGTCATTTTGTGTTCTTTGTCGTTGCTGTGCGTCACTTTGTGCTCACTTTGCACCTCTTTGTGACTGCTTGGTGTGTTTTTGGGAGCCTTGGGGAAACGTTTGCGTGTCTTTGGGTTTGACCGTCTTCATATTTATTTATTTTTTCAGTTTTGCGACTTTCACACTAATAATGTTAAATTAGCTTCATAAAGAAGCTCCTAGCAGCAGCCATACACACAGCTGTGCTTATTAATTATTATTAGAAGTTGTTCTGACACACAGTCAACACACACACACACACACACACACACACACACACACACAGATAAAACCAGAACAGACAGGTATTCACTAATTTCATATTTCTATATTTTAATTATTATTGTATATTTAGACTTGATTTAAAACATCGTAGATGCTATAATTACATAAATGCAGCCAAATATCAGATATTGTTGTGATTTCATGAAGGAAAAGAAGCAGAAACTTCCGGTCTGGACCAGCAGGTGGCGGGAAAGACCGCCATTTTGACAGAAGCGGAGGCAGCAGCAGAAACCGTAGAAGAAGAAGAAGTGGGAGACAGCAGCAGCAGACACCGTAGAAGAAGAAGAAGGAGGCAGCAGCAGAAACCGTAGAAGAAGAAGAAGCAGGAGGCGGTTTGTTTTGCTAGCAGGACCGGACAGCAGCGGTGCAGTTCTAAACCACAGTCGGAACCGGGACAAACACGGTAACAACTCCCCCGACACGCTTTTAAAATGTTCCGTTTGTGTTCGGTTCAGCGGCACCGGATTAAATGTAACAGAACCGGCGGAGGTCAGTTTATCTGGAAAGTTCTGCTGCTCAGGAGGAATTCACCTGAAACAGCAGAATGTTAGTGTCCAGGTGAG
>NW_007579112.1:189048-191749 GCF_000690725.1 Stegastes partitus | reverse complement strand
GTGTGTGTGTGCAGGTGGGCCGACAGACTGGACGTCCTCTCCTCTGCTGCCACTCAGGACCCTGAAGGTTTCCTCGGACATCCGGTGAACGCCTTCAAACTGATGAAGAGGCTGAACACGGAGTGGGCGGAGCTGGAGAGCCTGGTGCTGACGGACATGACTGACGGTGCGCGCACACACACACACACACACACACACACACGGGAACAAACAGGCGTTGCAGCAACACGCTACAGAAAGAAAGAATCATGAAGTGTGTGTCTGTTCAGTGAAGCATTGAGTCACAGTGAAGGTAGAACCTGTGTGTCAGCAGCAGAGAGCCGCTGTGATTGGCTGATCATCAGCTCGTTAGTTTCTGACCAATGAACTGAACTGAATAACTAAGACTTTGTTAGTCCCACGGTGGGAACAGCTAAACATGCGTATTGTGGATGTTTAGATTGTCTGCATTGGTCTGGATTTGGACCTGTTGATGTCGGACCTGTACGTGGTTTGGCACAGGGAGGTTCTGACACTGCACAGATTGGTCTGTAAGTAGAAAAGTACTGGTCCTGCACAGGTTCTTGTACATGCAGAAAAAGTTCTATTGCCAAAAATATCCCCAGTTCCCAGCTTTGAATGTGTTGATGTTGCACCAGATGAAGGTTTCCTGCAGATGGACCAGCATGCAGCAGAACTCGAAGCTCCGACGGGTCCAGAAGTCAGTTTATCAGCTCGTCTTCACTCTAAACTAACCTTCTCCTTTTCCTCTACAGCCGGTGCTCAGCTGTGCCGACCTTTTAGGAAGTATCTTGTAAATTACAGCAGACTTTGAGTAAATCATGATGAGACTTTAAGATAAATTCACCCCTAAAAGCCTGAAGCTGCCTCCGTCCTCAGGACGAACCAGACAAACATCACGTGTTAATTTCACTGCGTCTCTTCTTCGGTGGTGTTTCAGTGTTCATCTCCAACCTGACCATCCAGAGGCAGAACTTCCCCAACGACGACGACCAGACCGGAGCAGCCAAAGCTCTGATGAGGCTCCAGGACACCTACCAGCTGGACACCAACACCATCTCCACCGGACAGCTGCCCGGTCGGTGTGCCTCGGTTCACTGGTCACTGCTGGTCACACAGTGTTTGGAGGGGAAAAGGGTTCAACCGTCATTATTTAAAGAATAAACGTCACAGATTTGAAGGATGTTTTCCTGCCAACAGAGTTCCTGATGGAAAAGTTCCAGTGATTGAAAGAAAGCAGTAACTTAAACCCCAAACTTTTAGCAGAGTTTACAGGCACAGCTTTATTTAATCAAACACCAGACATCAGCATCGTTGTTGTCAGTTCATAAGAAATAAAACACACAAGTTGTTTCTAGAAACACAGATTAAAATGAAATAATAAAATCACGCTGGTGCAACCGTTTCAGAAGCTAAATGTCACGTTAGCATCTCGGAGGAGTTCAGGATGACGATGAATCTCATATAATCCTTTTTTAATTTCTCATTTTGTTTGCATGTTTATTTATTTGAATGGTCTTCACATCTTCATTGTGGCTTTTTCTTAAATGTTTTTGCCTTAAAAAAATCTGACATAATTCCTCCGCTGCCTTGATCCTGCTGTTGCAAACACAAACATTTTACGGGTTAAACATTTATCATTAATGTTAAAACCACTAAATGCACCTTTTTTCTTTATTATTATTAAAAAGTTAGTTTCACTGTAGTTTTACTTCCGTATGTAACAGAGATGCCCTAATGGGGAGTATTTTGAACAAACAGTGAAAATGAAAAGAAAGGAGGACCCGGATTTGATCCCTGAGGAACTCCAAACCTCATTTAGCCGATTAAGACACAAAATTGTTTGTTAAGGATTTGACTGGATACAAACAGGGAACATCTACAAGTGAGATTGTTGTTAAGACTCTTTCTCTGATGTGTGTCTTCATCTGTATGTGTGCAGGAACAAAAACAAACCTCTAAGTGTTTAGTTTTCTCTTCAGGCTCGTCCTCGGCCACCTCCCTGACGGTGGACGACTGCTACGACCTGGGCAAGGTGGCGTACTCGGAGGCCGACTACTACCACACCGAGCTGTGGATGGTTCAGGCGCTGAAGCAGCTGGATCAGGGAGAAACGTCCAGCAGCGTGGACGCCGTCGCCGTCCTGGACTACCTGAGCTACTCCGTCTACCAGCAGGGGGCGCTGGAGACGGCGCTGGACTTCACCAAGAGGCTGCTGGAGCTCGGTCAGTGCCGCCGGATTTTTAAATTCCTTGAGCAGTTGTTTGTTGTGTTTTGTGAACTCTTCCTTTGGTGTCAGTCAGCACATATTCCAAACTAGCAGTTTTTATTTCAGCCGTTCACATCAGCACAGAGCCTGAAAGTCATCAGCTTCCTCGTTAAGCCCTGAGCTGTTTTTCAGGCCTTTTCTCGAAAATGACATACCCATATTAAAAACAGTTTATCTGCAACCACAAGGTCTATCTGAATAATTCTTGTGTCATAATAAAAGGAACACTTGTAAGATTTGTTCAGATGTGTAAATGTCAGTATATATGTTACTGGTTAAAAGTAAATGTAGATGGCACACACACACACAAAAAAAGCAGTTTTAGGACAATTATCTCTTTGGAATGATCCAGCTGCAGCTCTAAACCTCTCCAGAATCATATCACAATATGTGAACATTCTCCCTGCAAAGGTTGACTCTGAAAAAGTGAAG
>NW_007579112.1:180044-185635 GCF_000690725.1 Stegastes partitus | reverse complement strand
TAATGGGCGTCTTGACTTTCTAGCTATACCACTAGCATTAACCTACTTGATAAGTTAGCCTTCAAAACACAATGATCAGTAGCTGTTAGCTGTCTAGCTATCTAGCTAGCTGCATTTGAAGTCCTCATTTCTCATAGACCAGTTGCGCTCTTAGCATGCTAGCAATAGCATTAGCATTAACTTTAGTAAGGAAGTCACCCTTCAAATCTCAACATTAGCAACTGCCAGCTGTCTTGCTAGCTAGCTGCGGGTGAACTACTTTCTCCCATAGAGTGGTAGTGTTCTTAGCTTTCCGTCTGTAACATTAGCATTAGTTTGCTATTTAATCAGCCTATACATGCATACTTACAAATACTTGATATACATTTAATAATTGTCGCTCAGTACATATAAACTACCCTTTTCCCATAGATTGATTGTTCTGTTACATTTAAAGCCTTAACGTCGTAAATAAGCCTTAAAAACACAGTGATTAATAACTGTTAGCTGTCTAGCTAGCAAGCTGCATGTCTTCTATTTTCCCCATAGACTGGTTATGCTCTTAGCTTGCTAGCTGTAATATTAGCTCTGACTTGCTAAAGTTAGCCCAAAGGCTGATTTTGAGGGAGAACAAACCTTGTACTCACATACAGTCCATTTAAAGGTGAGTTTCACAATAACAGCTGTACCGAGTGTCGTCCTGTGTTCGGGTCAGAACATCAGTCCTGAACTCAGTGTCAGTAGATGTTAGTCGCTGCTTCAGGGGGTCGGCTTGGTTCTCCCTGTAACTGTCGGCCGATTGGCTCCACAGCTGCGTCGAGCCACCATCTCCAACCCCGTAACCGGTGTGCTGGAGACGGCCCACTACCGCATCAGCAAGAGGTAAGAGCTGCCCGGGCAGGAGGCCCGTCTGGGGGGGAGCCGGCCGGCCGACCTCCCCTCTCCGGTCCTCACCCCGTCCTCCTCCCATGTCCTGGCAAGAGCAGGAAACACTGACCAAAACCTCCGCATGACAAGTCTGCCGTCATTAGTCGCTCGTGTGGTGATTATTCTTCAGCTGCTTTGTCCTGAAAGACAGAACATCACAGGCTTCCTGCCTTTAGATATGAAGCCTTAAAGGTCCTGAAAGAGGGATATTTAAAATCTAATGCAGACTAAATCGTATTTTGAATGAGTTTTGGGTCTGTTTCCACCATTTCTACCAACATTTCAGGCTTAGTACCTTGTCATCTTAACGTACTGGATTTATGGCGATACTGGATATAAACACTCAGGTTTGGAGGGAGTTTAATTCATTTTTAAAATGAATATTACATGTTCTTAAATGTCCACCCAATGCTCGCAGCTGTAATCAGAATAAAGGAAGATTTTTCTGTTAATTACAGAAAAAGTGAAAGTTTATTGGCTGCTGATAACTTTTGAGAGCTGAAGAAGTGCGATGCAGTGCAGCTTAAAACACTCCACACAGCAGGGGGCGCTGTGGAGGGGCGTTGCATCACAACGAATCACAAGTCGTGTAGGTCACATTAGTGTTAGTGTAGACGCAGAGCCCTGATCTGTTACCAGCATTATCATTAAAAGTCAATTAACATCCGGCCATCAGCAGAACAGGGCAGCATTCAGCAGCTGAGTGGACGCGTTGGGGTTTGGAGGCATCTGAACACAGCTGTGGTGATGCTCCGGCAGCAGGTCATGTCAGCATCAGTTACAGTTTCATCTGAGGGGTTTGAACTTCACCACTTCTGTCTCGCTGCTCTTGCCAAGAATGAAGAGGGTTTTTTTTTCTGCTGCTGAGGGAGGAAAGTGAGTCAAAGATGAAGATGTTTGACTCTCGTTGTCTCTTTAACTTTGTCCTGGAGGCAGCAGGAGGATTCAGGCCTCTGCTGTTCAGTCAACAACCAGCTGATTCACCTCCAAGAGACGCTTTGGACAGAACAACAGCTGATACGAGTCACTGCTTTTTAAAGGGTCGACTGACCTTAAACTGTCAGATTAGGAGTCAAATGTGAACAATACCTTAAACAAATATGGAAAAAAATGTTACTAAACATTTTGATAATTTTTTAAAACATATGTTAGCGTGTTAGCCTAGCGGTGCAGCTAGCTGAAGCCTCTGCTGCCTCCCCGACTGCGGCTTCTCTTCTCGGCTAGTGATGCCTCTGTCCTCTGTCCTCTGTTTATTCTGTCCTCTGTCTTCTGTCCTCTCTGTAACATAACCGGTGAACTAGCTCAGACGGGCTACGGTTCATGACCCTCACACAGGCAAACTGACCACGGCTCATTACAGAGTCTCCAAGAGGTAAGAAGCTGCTGAGTTTCTGAACCAAACACTCGGAGATCCACTGATCCTCTGCTGCAGCCACAGACTGTGTATAAAGATGGCCGACATGTTAGCACTGTGCAGCGGTGATGGGGGAGGAGCCGTGGTGTGGAGGTCCCGCCCCCTGCCCCGCCCAGATGTGAACTTCTTTAGCGTTAGGTAGCCCATCCGCTGCCATCTGGATGGTGGCGGTGGATGGGCTTGTCAGTAATTAAACACTGCCAGCTTGCTAGCTGTTTAGCTACATGTCAAAGCCTTTTTCCCACAGATTGGCTGTGGTCTTAACGTGCTAGCTGTGAAATTAGCATGAACTTTTTAGTTCAGTTAGCCTTCAGAACTCAGTGATTAGTAACAGCGAGCCATCTGTCTAGCTAGGTATCTACAACTCAGCTGCTTTTCCCATTGATTGCTCTTAGCTGTCTAGCTATAGCGCCAGCATAACACACTTCTACACATTAGCATTAGCTATCTAATTTTATTAGCCTTGAGTACTCAGTGATGTTTATTGCCTGTGACATTAGCACTAATTTGCTAATTAAACCAGTCTTCAGCACATTGATTAGTAACTGCTAGCTGACTAGCTAGCTACTTACCACTTTTCCCCATAGATTGCTTATGCTCTCAGGTCGTTAGCTATAACATTAGCTTTAACTTAGCCTTTAAGACATGCTGATTATTAGCTGGTAGACTGGCTAGCTAGGTGCATATCTGATACTTTTCCACATGGATTGGTTGTGCTTCGATTGTTAGCTCTGACATTAGCAATACTGAGATAAATAATTTAGCCTTCCATAGACGATGATTATCAACTGGTAGATGTCTAGCTACATATCATCTGCTCTTTGATATAGATTGGTGGAACTCCTGGCTTGCTAGCTATAGCATTAGCATTAAAGGACTACAAAGGTTCAAAAACCAATGATTAGCAACTGGTAGCTGTTTAGCTAGCTACATATCTGCTGCGTTTCCCCATAGATTGGTTGTGCTCTCAGTGTGCTAGGCACAACATTAGCATAAATTAGCCCTCAAAAACAATGGTTAGTGCTGCAACCGGCCACCAGGTGGCTCCAGTCCAGCTTTATACACAGTCTTGGGTCATAACAAACTGGATCCGTCCTGTAGTTTCTGTTCTGGGCAGTTTCTCTTCCTTCATATCTTCCCAACGTTTCACTGAGATAAAAAATGGGCCTGAACGCATGAATGACTAAACAGTGGAGAGCCGTTTGACTCGGTGTTGGGAAGGTATGACGCTGCAGCTCATCACAAACATGACCAGAGAGCTTTCACACCACATGTTTGTCACTGAGACTAATTTCTCACCATAAAGTAGCTGCATTGTGACACTAGCGTACCTCTAAAACTGAGGGGAGATTAAACCTCAGAAGTTTAGCTCCATGTCACCACCTTCTCCTGCTCACCTTCCTCACCTGGTTTCTGTCCGTCCTGCTGCCGTCACCTTTCCTGTTTCGGGCCTCGGCTTGAGTCGGTCTGCTGTCTGTCCTGCAGCGCCTGGCTCGGAGCGTACGAGCATCCGGTGGTGGACAAGATCAACCAGAGGATCGAGGACATCACCGGCCTGGACGTGTCCACGGCCGAGGACCTGCAGGTAAAACTCACCTGACGGCAGCAGCAGCAGCTCCTAGGAACCTCCGGTTTCACTCGTTTGTGGCCTGTAGGTTGCAGACAGTAATTAACGGAGCTGGTTATTCACTAGAAAATCATCTTTACATGTCAGACAGAGCTAATGTCGTTCAGTTTCTGTATCCACTAAATAAACGTCATGTTTTCTCCACGTTCGGTGAAGAACGAGGCCGTCCTTGATGCTTGTGTTCATGCTGTTGTCATGCCAGTAAACTGGATTAAATGGAAATGCTGTGGTGATGTTTGTGTGTTGCTCAGGTGGCTAACTACGGCGTCGGAGGCCAGTACGAACCTCACTTCGACTTTGGACGGGTGAATAAATCTTTTGTTCCTTTTAGAGAAAGCATCGTGGAGGTCTTTGCTGTTCTTCCACCAGTAAGATTAAATAATTAAATTCTCTTCAGTGAATGTCATCTGCCTTTAAACACAAATTATACGCATTCAGTTGTAAATCACATTCATTTTATTCTGATTATTAGCAGTCGTGGGACAGATACAAACTCATTTTTATCATTTTCGTCCACTGACTTTTGGCCACATGATGTAAATCAGTAGATTTCTGCCTCTTGGTTTGACCTCCGGCAGCACAGACCGGCCTCTGAAGGGGTCAGAACCACACGTTGAACTCCTCCCGCTGTGTGTTTTGCAGAAAGACGAGCCGGATGCGTTCGAGGAGCTGGGCACGGGGAACCGGATCGCCACCTGGCTGCTCTACGTCAGTGGCCTCCTCTGGTAGTTGTGCTTTAGTGTCTCTGGATTGAACTCTGACTGAGCGTCTCCTCCTTGTGGCTGCAGATGAGCGACGTGCAGGCAGGGGGCGCCACCGTCTTCACCGACGTCGGAGCCGCCGTCTGGCCCAAGAAGGTCCGTTGCTAGATCCACAGCTCCATAGCAACAACAATAATAATAATAATAACAAAGCCTTAATGATTTTAATGATGTTGCTGTACTACTACTATTTATATTAATTAATTGTATGTGTAATTAACGATCATAAAAGGTCACTGATAATATGTGAACACCAATCAAATAATGTAACAATAACAATAATTACACTCTTATTGTTATTAACTACTCCTGCCAATAGTAGGACTACAGTAGTCCAGTGATGGAGCCAAAAGCATCTTTATGTCTCTATTAACAGATTCATAATCTTATTGATTCGTTAGTTAGTCGTCTGTTCTGGAAAAGCAAATATGTCCTCACGTTTGGTTTTTATTTGGACAAACAGTTTAAATCTGAAGAGATTTAATTTGAATAAGATCAAAGTTGCTGTTTTTGTTCCTGAAGGCTGAAAATCAAACAAACAAACAAACAAACAAACAAACGAAGACGTGTCAGACACACGATAGACAGAAAACATCGACGTTTAGCTGAAAGCAGCCCGAGGTTCTGTCGCTGGGTTCACATGAGACTCTGCTCCTGCAGGGGACGGCCGTGTTCTGGTACAACCTGTATCCCAGCGGAGAAGGAGACTACCGGACCCGGCACGCCGCCTGTCCGGTTCTGGTCGGGAACAAGTGGGGTGAGTTCAGAATGACAGCGATCACACAAAAACAAAGCGTGAACCAGAACAAACTGACGCTCATTAAACTCGACACGTCAGCGGCATCGTTTCTCCGGTTTACACGCAGCCAGACGGTGACGTGTC